>NW_027099795.1:0-182500 GCF_031753505.1 Anomalospiza imberbis | reverse complement strand
TAACCCTAACCCTAACCCTAACCCTAACCCTAACCCTAACCCTAACCCTAACCCTAACCCTAACCCTAACCCTAACCCTAACCCTAACCCTAACCCTAACCCTAACCCTAACCCTAACCCTAACCCTAACCCTAACCCTAACCCTAACCCTAACCCTAACCCTAACCCTAACCCTAACCCTAACCCTAACCCTAACCCTAACCCTAACCCTAACCCTAACCCTAACCCTAACCCTAACCCTAACCCTAACCCTCCTAACCCTAACCCTAACCCTAACCCTAACCCTAACCCTAACCCTAACCCTAACCCTAACCCTAACCCTAACCCTAACCCTAACCCTAACCCTAACCCTAACCCTAACCCTAACCCTAACCCTAACCCTAACCCTAACCCTAACCCTAACCCTAACCCTAACCCTAACCCTAACCCTAACCCTAACCCTAACCCTAACCCTAACCCTAACCCTAACCCTAACCCTAACCCTAACCCTAACCCTAACCCTAACCCTAACCCTAACCCTAACCCTAACCCTAACCCTAACCCTAACCCTAACCCTAACCCTAACCCTAACCCTAACCCTAACCCTAACCCTAACCCTAACCCTAACCCTAACCCTAACCCTAACCCTAACCCTAACCCTAACCCTAACCCTAACCCTAACCCTAACCCTAACCCTAACCCTAACCCTAACCCTAACCCTAACCCTAACCCTAACCCTAACCCTAACCCTAACCCTAACCCTAACCCTAACCCTAACCCTAACCCTAACCCTAACCCTAACCCTAACCCTAACCCTAACCCTAACCCTAACCCTAACCCTAACCCTAACCCTAACCCTAACCCTAACCCTAACCCTAACCCTAACCCTAACCCTAACCCTAACCCTAACCCTAACCCTAACCCTAACCCTAACCCTAACCCTAACCCTAACCCTAACCCTAACCCTAACCCTAACCCTAACCCTAACCCTAACCCTAACCCTAACCCTAACCCTAACCCTAACCCTAACCCTAACCCTAACCCTAACCCTAACCCTAACCCTAACCCTAACCCTAACCCTAACCCTAACCCTAACCCTAACCCTAACCCTAACCCTAACCCTAACCCTAACCCTAACCCTAACCCTAACCCTAACCCTAACCCTAACCCTAACCCTAACCCTAACCCTAACCCTAACCCTAACCCTAACCCTAACCCTAACCCTAACCCTAACCCTAACCCTAACCCTAACCCTAACCCTAACCCTAACCCTAACCCTAACCCTAACCCTAACCCTAACCCTAACCCTAACCCTAACCCTAACCCTAACCCTAACCCTAACCCTAACCCTAACCCTAACCCTAACCCTAACCCTAACCCTAACCCTAACCCTAACCCTAACCCTAACCCTAACCCTAACCCTAACCCTAACCCTAACCCTAACCCTAACCCTAACCCTAACCCTAACCCTAACCCTAACCCTAACCCTAACCCTAACCCTAACCCTAACCCTAACCCTAACCCTAACCCTAACCCTAACCCTAACCCTAACCCTAACCCTAACCCTAACCCTAACCCTAACCCTAACCCTAACCCTAACCCTAACCCTAACCCTAACCCTAACCCTAACCCTAACCCTAACCCCTAACCCTAACCCTAACCCCCTAACCCCGCCCCCCTAACCCCGCCCCCCTAACCCCGCCCCCCTAACCCCGCCCCCCTAACCCCGCCCCCCTAACCCCGCCCCCCTAACCCCGCCCCCCTAACCCCGCCCCCCTAACCCCGCCCCCCTAACCCCGCCCCCCTAACCCCGCCCCCCTAACCCCGCCCCCCTAACCCCGCCCCCCTAACCCCGCCCCCCTAACCCCGCCCCCCTAACCCCGCCCCCCTAACCCCGCCCCCCTAACCCCGCCCCCCTAACCCCGCCCCCCTAACCCCGCCCCCCTAACCCCGCCCCCCTAACCCCGCCCCCCTAACCCCGCCCCCCTAACCCCGCCCCCCTAACCCCGCCCCCCTAACCCCGCCCCCCCTAACCCCGCCCCCCTAACCCCGCCCCCCTAACCCCGCCCCCCTAACCCCGCCCCCCTAACCCCGCCCCCCTAACCCCGCCCCCCTAACCCCGCCCCCCTAACCCCGCCCCCCTAACCCCGCCCCCCTAACCCCGCCCCCCTAACCCCGCCCCCCTAACCCCGCCCCCCTAACCCCGCCCCCCTAACCCCGCCCCCCTAACCCCGCCCCCCTAACCCCGCCCCCCTAACCCCGCCCCCCTAACCCCGCCCCCCTAACCCCGCCCCCCTAACCCCGCCCCCCTAACCCCGCCCCCCTAACCCCGCCCCCCTAACCCCGCCCCCCTAACCCCGCCCCCCTAACCCCGCCCCCCTAACCCCGCCCCCCTAACCCCGCCCCCCTAACCCCGCCCCCCTAACCCCGCCCCCCTAACCCCGCCCCCCTAACCCCGCCCCCCTAACCCCGCCCCCCTAACCCCGCCCCCCTAACCCCGCCCCCCTAACCCCGCCCCCCTAACCCCGCCCCCCTAACCCCGCCCCCCTAACCCCGCCCCCCTAACCCCGCCCCCCTAACCCCGCCCCATAAAAAGAAGAAAAACTATATGTCCGGTGCAGCAGTAGAAAATTTCAGGCTCCCAGGGAGTAAATATCTTCTTTAATGATTCTTTTTTTTTTTTTTTTTTTTTTCATTTACTCCCTGGGAGCCTGAAATTTTCTACTGCTGCTTTTTCATTCTAAAGCAAGAAAAGACAGAGCAAGATAAAAGGAGAGAAAAGGGAAAAGGAAGATGACAAGAAAGAAAAACTGAAACAGAGGAAGACAACAGAGAAAGGAGAAGTGAACACAAAAAAGAAGACAGAATGTAGAAGACAACACAACAGAGAAAAGAGCATGAAAGGGACAAGAGAAAAAGAAAGGCAACACAGAGGGGAAGACAAGACACAAAACAGAGAAAGGAAGCCAAGAGAGAAAAGAGAAAACACACAGAGGAAGACGACAGAAAACAAAATGGAGACGGATGACAAGACAGAAATATAGACAAACATCAATGACATTACCTTAAAACCGGAAAGGAATAGGGAGATACAATGACAGAGTGACCACGAAAGAGCCAGGAGTAAAGGGAAGAGGAGACTGAATTACAAACACTGACAGAAAAGGAAACACTTAAAGACAAACACATAAAACCATACTCACAACAAGAAAGATTACAGAGAGATGCACAAACAGAACAACAGAGAGAGAGACAGAGAGACTGAAAAGGAGGTAGGATAAGAGGCAAAAAAATAAAAAGAGATGTAGAAAGAAAATGTAAAGTGGGAAACAAAAAGGGTTAAAGTGACAGGATAGCAAGCATGACAAACACAAAGGACGACACTTAAACTTAGAGAAAAAGGGAAAAGATTTAGAAGAGACAAAGAAACCCCAGTGAAAGCTACACAGAAAGAAAAATCAAGTACAAACAACAGACAAAACCAGACACGGACTAACAAACAAACAGGAAAAGAGATGTAGAGGAACAGGAAAAAATAAATAGGGTTACAGGAGAATAGATCTACAAAAGCACACCTACCGTCTTAGAAACCTTGACAAAGGGAAACGTGGCCGGACACCAACGGAAGTAAAGATAGAAACAGGAGGGTAAAGTGACAAATGGACAGAACATTAAAGTTACAGGCAGAGCAAGAAAGAGCGTGGAAAGGAAATGACTACACCACACCAAATGAAGACAGGAGACTAATTTGGGGCTGGGGCATAGGGGCGAGGGGTATGATTACTGGGGCTGATTCAACTTTATTAACTTTGGGAGTTACACTTCAGCAAAACACAAGGTGACAATGTATACATACATAAGTACACACACAAATACAAGGAAAATTACATTACACCTATGCACTCAAATATAAAAAGCGCAATTTACATAGCTAACAACACATCAAAATACATAAACTGATGCAACCACAGACCAAAACAATGTACTGAAAGCCAAATACATATTAACACATTAGAACCATTTCTCTGCTACAGAAAAGTTCATTGCACTTTGTTTTATTCCTACAGCAAACCCAGAAGAGCAACAGCACACACCACTCAGCCAACACGGTATCCTCCTCCACATTATGTGCAAATTCACCTTGGCACCCATCTCCACTGCCATGTAACACATCACACATCATCGCTCCTCGGGAAGGTGATTCCCGGGAGCCTCCAAAAGAATCCTCCTGCCTGACGAAAACCCCGGTCCCGGGGCGGTCCGCACCCTAACTTTGGCGATGAACGTCGCCTCGCGGACCGGCCGGGACCGAGGGAAAAAAAACCCAGCCGGGGGGAAAAAAAAAAAAACCCCCCCGGCTGGGGATTTTTTATTCTAAATTTAAAAATGAATTGAAAACCTGAAAGGTAAACACAACACACACAAGGTTAGAACCGGTCAACACACACACCCACCGCCCTCCTTGGGCTGACGCGCAAACCCACCCTCGCGCTCATCGCAACCGCTCTGCTGACCCCCGGCCGCCCCCACCCATTCACCACACTCCTGGGGAACGTGGTTCCCCAGGAGCCTCCAAAAAAATCCTCCTGCCTGACGAAAACCCCGGTCCCGGGGCGGTCCGCACCCTAACTTTGGCGATGAACGTCGCCTCGCGGACCGGCCGGGACCGAGGGAAAAAAAACCCAGCCGGGGGGAAAAAAAAAAAAACCCCCCCGGCTGGGGATTTTTTATTCTAAATTTAAAAATGAATTGAAAACCTGAAAGGTAAACACAACACACACAAGGTTAGAACCGGTCAACACACACACCCACCGCCCTCCTTGGGCTGACGCGCAAACCCACCCTCGCGCTCATCGCAACCGCTCTGCTGACCCCCGGCCGCCCCCACCCATTCACCACGCTCCTGGGGAACATGGTTCCCGGGAGCCTCCAAAAAAATCCTCCTGCCTGACGAAAACCCCGGTCCCGGGGCGGTCCGCACCCTAACTTTGGCGATGAACGTCGCCTCGCGGACCGGCCGGGACCGAGGGAAAAAAAACCCAGCCGGGGGGAAAAAAAAAAAAAAACCCCCCGGCTGGGGATTTTTTATTCTAAATTTAAAAATGAATTGAAAACCTGAAAGGTAAACACAACACACACAAGGTTAGAACCAGTCAACACGCACACCCACCGCCCTCCTTGGGCTGACGCGCAAACCCACCCTCGCGCTCATCGCAACCGCTCTGCTGACCCCCGGCCGCCCACCCATTCACCACGCTCCTGGGGAACGTGGTTCCCCAGGAGCCTCCAAAAAAATCCTCCTGCCTGACGAAAACCCCGGTCCCGGGGCGGTCCGCACCCTAACTTTGGCGATGAACGTCGCCTCACGGACCGGCCGGGACCGAGGGAAAAAAAAACCCAGCCGGGGGGAAAAAAAAAAAAACCCCCCGGCTGGGGATTTTTTATTCTAAATTTAAAAATGAGTTTAAAAACCTGAAAGGTAAAGGCCACACACACAGGGTTAGAACCGGTCAGCAAACTCTCACACACAGACAGAAACACTCACACCCCATCACACGCTTTTCCACTTACATGCTGACTGTGACCCTTACGTTAAACGCTACGCTGAGAAATATGCTTCGATACATCTTCTGACTGCAGCTCCCCGACGTCGAGCGCTGGATTCTGGGAATACGTGTTGGGACCCGGGGACCTATCGGACAACAGGAGGCAGTCAACAACTAACTGTATGACAGCTATGACCTATTCCCGCTCCTGGCCCATAAATTTTATCCCAAGACCCCATGAAAGACAGATGAATTGTAAAGTTTTGTAACTGCTACACCTAACCTTGACTACGTGCCAGGGCAGGGCAGCTCCGATCGTCACTGTCATAATAGAGGCGCATACAACACAAACCAAGATAGATACATACGATATTACTATGCACAATGTAAGTGACATACGTACAGAGACAAAAAGTACATACAATGTAAACTGATGGACGCGCTAACAACATAAGTACATTTGCTATAAGCCAACATACATAGGAACAACATAAGCACATACAGTATAAGCCAATGTAGGTAGGTACGACATAAGTACAGTCGATATAAGCCAACATCGGTACGATACAAATGAGACCTTGACGTAACTCTCCGGAAGATTACTCGTTGACCCTATACCCTTTGAGAAGGCGCAAACTACGGAACTACTGCGGTCACGTGACGAGAGTCTATTATGCTGCCTATTGAACTCCAAGAGAATGGCACGGGAAGAGAAGATGCTACCAAAGGTGAGAAGGAAGATGGATGAGAACGTGTCATATACTTCTGTCTCAAAAAGTAAAAACGTTAAGATGCCGGACTAAGCGATATCCGGGAAGGTACGTGACTAAAATATGGCTGACAAGGCACAAATTGATGCCGACAAACCCTCGAGACGTAACGCAGACCTATGACACAGAAATCAATGGACACGGACACACGTAACGCAGACACGGACACATATAACACGGACACATGTAACACGGATGCAACTGGAAACTGCCTGGCAGTTCTACCTGATGGACCCAAAACTCCTAGCCAAATGAGAGCCATAGGCAGATGATGCCAAAGAAAAGAAAGCCCAAAGGCAATAGCACATGATGATCAAGTGTAACTGCTTTCAAGATGTTAGTGCCAAAGCACCCAAGAGCAAGCCTATGAAGCTCAGTAGGTGTAGGGAAGAAAATGATGACTGCAGGATGACCGTAGCTATAGCGCCAGACGTGAAGGCAGACTCCTCGAGTGAAAAGATCCACGATGTCGTCGACAGTCGACGAAAGCCGCTGACGTGAACCTCACGACGAGACGCGGACGGTTTGGAACTGCCCTGCCCGACAAACAGTGCGGTGGTGCTGAAAAACACCCTCGCCCTTTACTTCCAAAGGGCCCATTCCACTATGGACCTCTCCTCTAAGCTACCATCAAATAGGCTCCTGTGACAGTGAAGATTTTCCCCTTCTCCAAACACTGGCCCCAACACTTAGCTTCTGGAAGACGACCGGAGAAAATCCGATATCCGCTGGACCTGGACGGTGAGATGTGCGCTACGTCCGCTGTGATGCTGCCGCTTCGAAACTCCGGCTACGCGCCGCCTGACGATACCTAAGACGACATGGAAAATGCGACTAGCGCCCTCCAAAAGAAAAATCCCCGGGACTCGGATGCACCGCTGCCCCAGCTCACCTAAAATCTTTAGTGCGCTCCACAGGCAACCCGGAGCATACCTGCAAAAGGAAAAAGCACACTGTTAGCAGGCTGCTGCATAACAGTCACCCATTAGTCAGCCCACCTACACGCCAACTCACCCGGTAGCATCTGTTCCTCCGCAAGCCTAGGGCACCGATGCCACCTACAAATCAACAAAGCAAAAACAACCACGCTTAGATACTGGAAAACACCACCCACCTGACGTGAACAGCACACTGCGCTATACGTTAAGTTTGCACCCACCTGGCCTCAGACATGGGGACCAGAGATATGTGGCAAGACAACAGCCTACAAGAACAAGAAAAAAAAAATAGTCAGATCTTACACTTTCAACAGAAATTAAGACCTTAGCAGAAACAACTGGTTCCTTCCATGGCACAATGCTCACCTGGCCCACATCACCTGCTGCTACCCCACTTGACAAAAACAACAACAAAGAACACTGCTGTAACACGTCCATATGCTTCCACTATAAACACAAATGATGACTGATCTTCTCAGAGAAACCTGCTGACCGCGGATGCAGCAGTCTGCCACAACTTGAATCCATCAGCATCTAAAAAACAAAAGATAGCACTAATGTCAAACAACAGATAGACATCTTCTGTCAATCAAGAAATACCATCTAGAGTATATCTACACCCTGCAGTACAAATTTATAATCCCCTAGACTTGCCCTATTACACCAGGATAGGCAGCAGAGCAGAGCAGATCCATGACAAATACATACACATCACCCGTGACAAATAACATGACAAACAGTGAGGGACACAACACAGACAGAAGCTCTGAGCATGAATAAAACCCACAATTATGTAGAGAAAGCAGAAAGGGATGACCTAGGGGAAACAAAGGGCAGGCCCACGAGGCGCACAAAAGCCTGCAGGAACAAGATGCTAAGAAAATGATGTCTCACAAGAGCCGCACAAGCGGACGCCTGAGAAGCCTGTCCTAAGAATGATCTACCTAGGCTGGCAGTCTCCCGAGTCCTAAGCCGCTGCAATGGATCCTTGCGGCACGCAGCTGTCCCTAACGCTCTGAACGAGACCTTAAAAGACATCTGACTGTGTGTTGCTAAAGAGAGATAAGACTGCGACGCCTGTCCGGACCCCCGAGTCAAAAGGCCTGTGGCACGGGTGCCGGGCCGAGCGAGGCAAAGATCACGGATGCCGGGACGCCCCTCAGACGGCTAAGGTAGAAAAGACAGGTGAGACGACAGACCCAAACGACACACACGGCACAGGAGACAAGTGACAAGTGACAAGACAAACACCGGAACTGCTCTGCCCTGCGCACCTCAGCGCTGACATCAAAAGGAACGCTTCCCCTTCAGGTGGCCTAAGGAGGCACTTCTGACACATCCCCAACTCCAAAATCCATCCCGGGCACTCCCACCCCAGCACCCCGCTTTCCTCCCCTCAGTGCTTCACAGCCCTCGACTTATCTCGCACGCATCCGGCCACACAATTCCCTGTCGACTGCAAATTAAGGCCCCTTCCCCGTCCGGGAAGTTCCGCTGTCACCGGGATGTCATCTCTTCCTCTGCCAAGACAAAGAAAAGGAAACGCCAGTGCGCAGTCTTAACAGCACGTGGGCCAACAACACCTGACAAGCCTGCCACTCACCTTCTCCTCAGAGTGCCCTGGCGCTCGGCCCGCAAGCTTCGGCCTCCGACGCCGCCGTCGCAAAGGTACGCCTAGGTAAAGTGGAGACGAGGTGACCGGGCACGGCTGAAACCTGAGTGCACCCTCCCTCCTCCTCCCTACCTCCCCCACTCACCGCAACTCCTCGGCCACCCCTGTGAGCCGCCCCGACGGGACCTTGAAATACAAAATGGGTCGGCTTCGTCGTGAGGTCCCGTGATACTTCGGGAGAGCTCTGGAGTGCAGGAAGCCCGGTCCCTCCGCCACCTGATGACAGGGGCTCGGCTTACGCCGAGTCGATGGCCTAAAGGACGCAAACGAGGAGGGACGATTATGCTTGCCCCAGAAACTGACGCCTGAGGGAGAACAACTGCTTCTCTCCGCTGCTCACCTGGCACGCTTGACCTCGACTGCTGCTGTCTGCCTGGACTTCCTATTAATAACGACAAAAAAGAGTGCTGTAGCAGACTCACCACCGATGCTGCCCCTGCAAACACAAACAGTGACTGACCTGCACGTGGGAGACCCTTCACGCGGGACTGGGGTTTCTGCCACAGATTTCAGCCATCTGCATCTGAAAGAAAGTTAGGGGAAAAGTCAAACCACTGCAGGATCACTTTAAAGGTCCAAACATCTTGTGAGAACCTAGGAATACCATCTAGAGCACAACTACATCCCCCACTCCAAATTGCTAGTCTCCAGGACTTGTGCGATTACACCGGGCTACGCACAAGGACAGAGCAGCTCCGGGACAAATACGTGCAGACACCCGTGACAAATACGTGCAGACACCCGTGACACGGGACAGGACGAGACAAACAAGGGGACACAACAAGAAGAAAAATCCCTGGGCAGGAAAAATGGCCGCAAGGACCAAGAGAATGTGGAAGGGGATGACCTAGCGGAGACTGACAGCCAGCCAATGAGGCTCAGAGAAGCCTGCAGGAAGAAGATGCTAAGAAAATGATGTCTCACAAGAGCCGCACAAGCGGACGCCTGAGAAGCCTGTCCTAAGAATGATCTACCTAGCCTGGCAGTCTCCCGAGTCCTAAGCCGCTGCAATGGATCCTTGCGGCACACAGCTGTCCCTAACGCTCTGAAGGAGACCTTAAAAGACATCTGACTGCCTGTTGCTAAAGAGAGATAAGACTGCGACGCCTGTCCGGACCCCTGAGTCAAAAGGCCTGTGGCACGGGTGCCGGGCCGAGCGAGGCAAAGATCACGGATGCCGGGACGCCCCTCAGACGGCTAAGGTAGAAAAGACAGGTGACACGACAGACCCAAACGACACACACGGCACAGGAGACAATGACAAGTGACACGACAAACACCAGAACTGCTCTGCCCTGCGCACCTCAGCGCTGACATCAAAAGGGACGCTTCCCCTTCAGGTGGCCTAAGGAGGCACTTCTGACACATCCCCAACTCCAAACCAGACTCCAAAATCCCTCCCGGGCACTCCCACCCCAGCACCCCGCTTCCCTCCCCTCAGTGCTTCACAGCCCTCGACTTATCTCGCACGCATCCGGCCACACAATTCCCTGTCGACTGCAAATTAAGGCCCCCTCCCCGTCCGGGAAGTTCCGCTGTCACCGGGATGTCATCTCTTCCTCTGCCAAGACAAAGAAAAGGAAACGCCAGTGCGCAGTCTTAACAGCACGTGGGCCAACAACACCTGACAAGCCTGCCACTCACCTTCTCCTCAGAGTGCCCTGGCGCTCGGCCCGCAAGCTTCGGCCTCCGACGCCGCCGTCGCAAAGGTACACCTAGGTAAAGTGGAGACGAGGTGACCGGGCACGGCTGAAACCTGAGTGCACCCTCCCTCCTCCTCCCTACCTCCCCCACTCACCGCAACTCCTCGGCCACCCCTGTGAGCCGCCCCGACGGGACCTTGAAATACAAAATGGGTCGGCTTCGTTGCGAGGTTCCGTGATACTTCCGGAAGGCTCTGGAGTGCAGGAAGCACGGTCCCTCCGCCACCTGATGACAGGGGCTCGGCTTATGCCGAGTCGATGGCCTAAAGGACGCAAACGAGGAGGGACGGTTAGGCTTGCCCCAGAAACTGACGCCTGAGGGAGAACAACTGCTTCTCTCCGCTGCTCACCTGGCACGCTTGACCTCGACTGCTGCTGTCTGCCTGGACTTCCTATTAATAACAACAAAGAACAGTGCTGTAGCAGACTCACCACCGATGCTGCCCCTGCAAACACAAACAGTGACTGACCTGCACGTGGGGGACCCTTCACCCAGGACTGGGGGCTCTGCCACAGATTTCAGCCATCTGCATCTGAAAGAAAGTTAGGGGAAAAAACCACTGCAGGATCACTTTACAGGTCCAAACACCTTGTGAGAACCTAGGAATACCATCTAGAGCACAACTACATCCCCCACTCCAAATTGCTAGTCTCCAGGACTTGTGCGATTACACCGGGCTACGCACAAGGACAGAGCAGCTCCGGGACAAATACGTGCAGACACCCGTGACAAATACGTGCAGACACCCGTGACACGGGACAGGACGAGACAAACAAGGGGACACAACAAGAAGAAAAATCCCTGGGCAGGAAAAATGGCCGCAAGGACCAAGAGAATGTGGAAGGGGATGACCTAGCGGAGACTGACAGCCAGCCAATGAGGCTCAGAGAAGCCTGCAGGAAGAAGACGCTAAGAAAATGATGTCTCACAAGAGCCGCACAAGCGGACGCCTGAGAAGCCTGTCCTAAGAATGATCTACCTAGGCTGGCAGTCTCCCGAGTCCTAAGCCGCTGCAATGGATCCTTGCGGCACGCAGCTGTCCCTAACGCTCTGAACGAGACCTTAAAAGACATCTGACTGCCTGTTGCTAAAGAGAGATAAGACTGCGACGCCTGTCCGGACCCCCGAGTCAAAAGGCCCGTGGCACGGGTGCCGGGCCGAGCGAGGCAAAGATCACGGATGCCGGGACGCCCCTCAGACGGCTAAGGTAGAAAAGACAGGTGACACGACAGACCCAAACGACACACACGGCACAGGAGACAAGTGACAAGACAAACACCGGAACTGCTCTGCCCTGCGCACCTCAGCGCTGACATCAAAAGGAACGCTTCCCCTTCAGGTGGCCTAAGGAGGCACTTCTGACACATCCCCAACTCCAAACCAGACTCCAAAATCCCTCCCGGGCACTCCCACCCCAGCACCCCGCTTCCCTCCCCTCAGTGCTTCACAGCCCTCGACTTATCTCGCACGCATCCGGCCACGCAAATCCCAGTCGACTGCAAATTAAGGCCCCCTCCCCGTCCGGGAAGTTCCGCTGTCACCGGGATGTCATCTCTTCCTCTGCCAAGACAAAGAAAAGGAAACGCCAGTGCGCAGTCTTAACAGCACGTGGGCCAACAACACCTGACAAGCCTGCCACTCACCTTCTCCTCAGAGTGCCCTGGCGCTCGGCCCGCAAGCTTCGGCCTCCGACGCCGCCGTCGCAAAGGTACGCCTAGGTAAAGTGGAGACGAGGTGACCGGGCACGGCTGAAACCTGAGTGCACCCTCCCTCCTCCTCCCTACCTCCCCCACTCACCGCAACTCCTCGGCCACCCCTGTGAGCCGCCCCGACGGGACCTTGAAATACAAAATGGGTCGGCTTCGTCGTGAGGTCCCGTGATACTTCGGGAGAGCTCTGGAGTGCAGGAAGCACGGTCCCTCCGCCACCTGATGACAGGGGCTCGGCTTATGCCGAGTCGATGGCCTAAAGGACGCAAACGAGGAGGGACGATTATGCTTGCCCCAGAAACTGACGCCTGAGGGAGAACAACTGCTTCTCTCCACTGCTCACCTGGCACGCTTGACCTCGACTGCTGCTGTCTGCCTGGACTTCCTATTAATAACGACAAAACAGAGTGCTGTAGCAGACTCACCACCGATGCTGCCCCTGCAAACACAAACAGTGACTGACCTGCACGTGGGAGACCCTTCACCCGGGACTGGGGTTTCTGCCACAGATTTCAGCCATCTGCATCTGAAAGAAAGTTAGGGGAAAAGTCAAACCACTGCAGGATCACTTTACAGGTCCAAACACCTTGTGAGAACCTAGGAATACCATCTAGAGCACAACTACATCCCCCACTCCAAATTGCTAGTCTCCAGGACTTGTGCGATTACACCGGGCAACGCACAAGGACAGAGCAGCTCCGGGACAAATACGTGCAGACACCCGTGACAAATACGTGCAGACACCCGTGACACGGGACAGGACACAACAAGAAGAAAAATCCCTGGGCAGGAAAAATGGCCGCGAGGACCGAGAGAATGTGGAAGGGGATGACCTAGGGGAGACGGTAAGCCGGCCAATGAGGCTCAGAGAACCTGCAGGAAGAAGACGCTAAGAAAATGATGTCTCGCAAGAGCCGCACAAGCGGACGCCTGAGAAGCCTGTCCTAAGAATGATCTACCTAGCCGGGCAGTCTCCCGAGTCCTAAGCCGCTGCAATGGATCCTTGCGGCACGCAGCTGTCCCTACCGCTCTGAACGAGACCTTAAAAGACATCTGACTGCGTGTTGCTAAAGAGAGATAAGACTGCGACGCCTGTCCGGACTCCCGAGTCAAAAGGCCTGTGGCACGGGTGCCGGGCCGAGCGAGGCAAAGATCACGGATGCCGGGACGCCCCTCAGACGGCTAAGGTAGAAAAGACAGGTGACACGACAGACCCAAACGACACGCACGGCACAGGGGACAAGAGACACGACAAACACCGGAACTGCTCTGCCCCGCGCACCTCAGCGCTGACATCAAAAGGGATGCTTCCCCTTCAGGTGGCCTAAGGCGGCACTTCTGACACATCCCCAACTCCAAAACAGACTCCAAAATTCCTTCCGGGCAGTCCCACCCCAGCACCCCGCTTCCCTCCCCTCAGTGCTTCACAGCTCTCGACTTATCTCGCACGCATCTGGCCACGCAATTCCCAGTCGTTTGCCAATTAAGGCCCCCTCCCCTTCCTGGAAGTCCCGGCTGTTGCTGGGATTTCATCTCTTCCGGGGGGCTCTGGAGTGCGGGGAACCCGGTCCTTCCGCCGCCTGACTAAATGGGCTCGGCATGTGCCGAGCGAATGGCCTAAAGCGCCCCGATGAGAAGAGGCGGTTGGAGTTGCGCTGGAAACTGAGACCCGAGGGAGAGAGACTGCCTCTGTCCGCTGCTCGCCTGGCACGCTTGACCTCGACTGCTGCTGTCTGCCTGGACTTCCTAATAATAATGACAAAGAACGGTGCTGTAACAGAGTCACCGGCGATGCTTCCCCTGCAAACGCAGTGACTGACCTGCAGGTGGGAACCCCCCACAATAACTCCTAAGTGGGTTCCCTGCTCCCCCTCCCTCTCCTATTCGGAGTCCTCAAATCATCTGAGGCTTCGGTCTCAAACATTACCTTTTACAGAGAGCAGATTCCTTTTGTGACACCGTGATTCTGCTGTAATAATATTGTACGTGACACAACCTGGAATTACAGGAATTGTGCTTCTCCTAAAGACAAAAAAACACACTTAGCAACAAAGTCAGAAATTACAAAAGCATCTTACCACCCCTGAATGCACAACCCAAAATCATGACCTTAAATACTCCCTGTGTTCAATGGTGTTTTCTTCACAGTATCTTCAAAGCCTCTGTTGCTTCATATGCCCAAAATTACTGGCTGAAAACAAGCTGAGGTAAGCTGAAAAAGCCTCTTCACTGAAGTAAGAGGAGAGCTCTTATCCCAGCCGATCCCCGAGAGGGAATGAAGGCCCTTAGCAAAACCTGGGGTTAATATACCCCTGATTGCACCCCACCTCTCATTCCCACAATGCCTGGGAAAGGGGAGGGGGCAAATCCCACAGGGTATAAAAGACCTCAGAGCAGGTGCAGCTTTTTGGCTCCTCTGACTTGAATTCAAGGCCAGTAAAGGGTGTGATACAGAAGACATGACAGAGCTTTCTTTTTTGCTTCAGCTACTTGGACCAAAAGGACAGAAAACCGGTACGAAAAAAAGCTTTTTGTTTAGGCAGCGTAGCTAAATAAGTTGGGTAATCTGCAGTTATTTTATGTAATTATTTCTCAGTGGCTACTAACTAGAGCAAAGAAGAACAGTAATTATATGAATGGTCTGAGTCTCCTTGGGGCTACAATTTAGGACTATCTACATTATAAATAAGAAAAATAATTGTCTCCCAGGCAGCATAAAGGTTAAGTACCTGCCAGGCTCACCTTCCTCTGAGATATTTACTCCTAAGGCACAAAAAAGAAGTGCCCTGGAAGGTAGTTTTAAACCCTTAAAATACTGAAAAAGACAGAGTCTCCTTCAAATGAATCCCTTAAAATTAGGAAATGGGGCAATTACCTCCATTGAAACTGATACTGTTGGCAACTAAATAGCTTCTAGCCTTTAAGTTAATCCCCTAAAATATGGGGAAAAGAGGGGTTTTCCCTATTTTAAATCTTTCCGGTGATGAAGAAAGAGGGATTTGCCCCTCAATCCAAATGCTTAAGAAGGAGGGACAGCTGGGCTTCTCCCTCCCTGGAAGCCTTAAGACGACAAAAAGGGGGCAGTTACCCTTGATTCAAACCCATAAACAACATTGTCAAAGTTTTCCCCTTCTATTTAAACTGTAACATAAAGGAAAATGGGGATTCCCTGTCAATTAACACTCCTAACAGCATAAACAAGGCACAGGATCTTTCAATTAAGATGATTAAAATTACAGGGGAAGCAGATTCCCTCATCATTTGAATACAAGAAATAATGGAAAAGGAAGCTTTTCCCCTCCATATAAACCCCTTTTCTCCTAAAAACCCCTAGCTTTTCTGGGAGTGCTGTGGAAAATCTGGCTGTTCTAGGAAGTGACTGACACAATAAGAGGGGAAAGTTGAAAGCTCTCCCCTGAAAACCCACATGCTGCCCAGCCTGCTCAGGTGGTGCCCCTTGGCAAGAGGGCTCTTCCCTCAGCGTGTTCTGAAACAGCTGCTCCGTTCCCAGGTGGGTCCTGCTGCTCCCCTGTCCCTGCTGGATGTTCCAACCGTCGTTCGTGCAAGGATGCTTGCGATAGCCCTCTTAGCCCCTCTGGACAAGCGGCTCCCTGAGCAGGTGAGCCTGCATAACCCTCTGAAAGTAGCTGGTCACGTGGCAGGCTGCTATACCTTCGACCGGGAGACGAGTTGAGGGAAAGTCCTGTGGGCAGTTCTGTCCCCTACACAGCCCTTCAACTGCCCCTTAACCAATGGGGGGCCAGACTTAGCTTTCTAAGGAAATTAAAAGTCCTTCCTCTCTGTGTGCCCCATCCAAATAGGCATTCTACTTCCAAAACTTCAGACAGTGAACAATTTCTCACAGACTTCAGCTGTCAACACCAAGGGTTCTCGCTGCCCTTCGACCACCACGTGCCTCTTGTGAGCAGACATTGACAAACAGCTGAGGTGAGTTTCATTTTACAGGAAAAAAAGCCAGCATTTGGTTTGAGGGACCTGTGGCCCTAAGTGACCTTCTGCCTCCTCCGCTTTCTACTGGTGAAGGATTTCTACAGGAGCAGAGTTATCCCCAAAAATAACTCGGGCTGCCCTGGCACCGAGAAGCACCTCCTGCAAACCAGCATCGTGAACGTGGAGTGGTAAGTTTTGTTTAGAAGGGAAAAAGGCCGGTGATCGTGGTCGGAGACCCTTGGCTCCGAGTGGGCGGCTGCTGCCAGAAAATCCAAAGGAAGCGTGACGTGTCCGGGACCCGAGCCGCCGCCGCGTCGAACTTGTGCTGCCCTGAAAGTCACAAAGGCGTGCTGCAAAATGACATAGGGAAGTGGGAGTAATTAGCTTTGATTCGCATTGGAAAAAGCTGGTGTTTCTGCTCAGGGAACCGGGGCACCGAGTGGGTGGCCGCTTCCAAAATAGCCAAACGGCGCAGGATGTGTCACAGACCCAAACGGCCACCGCCTCAAACGTGGGCTGCCCTGCTAGTCCCAACTGCATCGTGGACAATGACATCACGGAGTGGTGAACTGTATTTCACATGGAAAACAGCCAGCATTTAGCTTCAGGGGCCTATGGACCTGAGTGGGCGGCCTCCTCCTGAAAATCCAAAAGGCGTGGGATGTGTTCGAGACCCAAGATGCCGCCGCCTCGAAGCTGGGCTGCTGTGGCTCTCCCAAATGTAATCTGCAAACTGACATCAGGAACATGGAGTGGTGAGGTTTTTTTAACAGAGAAAAGGGCACGTGCTTGTCTTCAGGTGCCTGTGGCCCTAGTGGGCAGCCTCCTCCTGAAAATCCAAACGGCACAGGATGTGTCCCAGATGCAAACTGCACCACTTCAAACTTGTGCTTCTCTGACAGTCCCAAGCAATTCCTGCAAACTGACAACAACAACCTCGGGTGGTGGCCTTGGTTTCAAAGGGAAAATGACCAGCAATCATGATCGGGCACCTGTGGCCCTGACTCGGAGGTGGCTTCCAAAATATGCAAACGGCACAGGATGTGTCCCACACTCAAACTGGGACCGCCTCAAAATTGTGGTGCCCCGAGACTCCCGAGAGCATCCGGAAATTGACAACAGGATCCTGGGGTGGTGAGTTTTGTTGCACAGGAAAAAGGGCCCACACTCCTCCTCAGGGGCCGGTGGCCCTGAGTGGCCAGCCTCCTCCTGAAAATCCACACAACACAGGTTGTGTCCCAGACCCAAGTTGCCACCGCTTCGAACTTGAGCTTCCGGGACAGTCCCGAGTGCGTCCTGCGAAGTGACATCGGGACCCTGGTGTGGTGAGTTTTTTTCACAGGCAAATGGGCTGGAAGTCAAGTTGAGGCACCTGTGGCACTGAACAAACAGTTGCCTCCACAAAATCTGAATGGCACAGGATGTTTCCAGAGCCAAGCTGCCACCACCTCAAACTCATGCCCTGGCAGTCCCAAGCACGTCCTTACAAACTGACATCAGGACCCTGGGGTGGTGAGTTTTGTTTCACAGGGAAAGAGGCCCACACTCCTCTTCAGGGACTTGTGGCCCTGAGTGGGCAGCCTCCTCCTGAAAATCCAGACACCACAGAATGTGTCCCAGACCCAAGCTGCCACCGCTTTTAACTTGTGCTTCCGTGACAGTCCCAGGCACATGCTCCAATGTGACATCAGGACCCTGGTCTGGTGAGTTTTATTTCATAGGGAAAAGGGCTGGAATTCATGTGCATGCACCTGTGCCCTGAATGGGGAGTAGCCTCCAAAGATCTGAATGGTGTAGGATGTGTCCCAGACCCAAGCTGCCACAAGCACTAACTACTGCTGCCCTGACAGTCCCAAGAGCATCATGCAAACTGACATCAGGAATGGGGAGTGGTGAGTTTTGTTTCACAGGACAAAAAGAGCCAGCATTTGTGTTTAGGGGCCTGTTATCCTGAGTGGACTGCTGCTTCCAAAATATCTAAACGATGCAGGATGTGTCCCGGACCAAACCTACCACCGCTTCAATCTTCTGCTTCCCTGACAGTCCGAAGCACATCCTGCAAACTGACATCTGCAACCTGGGGCGGTGATCTTGGTTTCACACGGGAAAGAGCAGGCATTCAGGGTGGTGGACCTAAGTGGGCAGCCAGTTCCAAAATATCCAAATGGTGCACGATGTTTCACAGACCCAAGCTACCACCACCTCAATCTTCTGCTTCCCAAACAGTCACAAGCACGTCCTGCAAACAGACATCACGAACGGGGAGTGGTGAGTTTGTTTCACAGGAAAAAAAGGAGCCAGCATTTCTGTTTAGGGGCCTGTGGTCCTGAGTGGGCACCCGCTTCCAAAATATCTAAATGGTGTAGGATGTGTCCTGGACCAAACCTACAACCACTTCAGTCTTCTGCTTCCCTGACAGTCCCGAGCGCATCCTGCAAACTGACATCAGGAACCTGGGGTGGTGAGTTTTGTTTCACAGGGAAAAGGGCCCGCACTCCTCTTCAGAGGTCAATGGCCCTGAGTGAGCAGCCTCCTCCTGAAAATCCAAACGGCACAGGATGTGTCCCAGACACAAGCTGCCACTACTTCAAGCTTGTGCTTCCGTGACAATCCCAAGTGCGTCATGCAAACTGACAACAGGTACCTTACGTGGTGAGTTTTGTTTCACAGGGAAAAGGGCAGCATTCATGTTCAAGCACCTGTGGCATTGAACGAGCAGTTGTCTCCACAAAATCTGCACGGTGCAGGATGATTACCAGACCAATGCTGCCACCACTTCGAACTTGTGCTTGCATGAGTGTCCCGAGCACATCCTGGAAACTGACATCTGGAACCTGCGGCAGTTATGTTTGAATCACACAGAAAGAAGCAGGCATTCGTGATCGTGGCCCTGGGTGGGCGGCCGCTTGCAAAATATCCAAATGGAGCAGGATGCGTCCTGGACCAAACCTACCACCACCTCAATCTTCTGCTTCCCTGACAGTCCCAAGCAAATCCTGCAAACTGACATCAGGAACCTGGGATGATGAGTTTTGTTTCACAGGGAAAAGTGCTGGCGTTCATGTTCAAGCACCTGTGGCATTGAACGAGCAGTTGTCTCCACAAAATCTGCACGGCGCAGGATGATTACCAGACCCATGCTGCCACCGCTTCGAACTTGTGCTTGCATGAGTGTCCCGAGCGCATCCTGGAAACTGACATCTGGAACCTGCAGCAGTTATGTTTGATTCACACAGAAAGAAGCAGGCATTCGTGCTCATGGCCCTGGGTGGGCAGCCGCTTGCAAAATATCCAAATGGAGCAGGATGCGTCCTGGACCAAACCTACCACCACTTCAATCTTCTGCTTCCCTGACAGTCCCAAGCACATCCCACAAACTGACATCAGGAACCTGGGCTGATGAGTTTTGTTTCACAGGGAAAAGTGCTGGCATTCAGGTTCAGGTACCTGTGGCCCTGAATGGTGAATAGCCTCCAAAAATCTGAATGGTGTAGGACATGTCCCAGACCCAAGCTGCCACAAGCACTAACTACTGCTGCCCTGACAGTCCCAAGAGCATCATACAAACAGACATCAGCAGCCTGGAGAGGTGATCTCGGTTTCACAGGGCAAAGGGCCAGCATTTGTGATCACGGAACTGTGACTCTGCGTCAGTGGTGGCTTCCAAAATATCCTAACAACACAGGATGTGTCCCAGACACAAGCTGCCACCACCTTGAATTTATCCTGCCGTGGCAGGACCATACGCAATCTGCAAATAGACATCAGGAACCTGGGGTGGTGAGGTTTTTCTCACAGGGAAAAGGGCCGAAATTCATGTTGAGGCACCTGTGGCACTGAACAAGCAGTTGCCTCCAAAAAATCTGAATGGCACAGGATGTTTCCAGAGCCAAGCTGCCACCACCTCGAACTCGTGACCTGACAGTCCTGAGCGCATCCTGCAAACTGACATCAGGAATCTCGGGTAGTAAATTTTGTTGCAGAGGGAAAAGGGCCCACACTCCTCCTCAGGGGCCTGTGGCCCTGAGTGGGCAGCCTCCTCCTGAAAATCCAAAAAGCACAGAATGTGTCCCAGACCCAAGCTGCCACCACTTTGAATTTGTGCTTCCAGGACATTCCAAAGTGCATCCTTTAAACTGACATCTGCAACCTGGGGTGGTGAGTTTTGTTTCACAGGGAAAAACGCAGGCATTCGTGATCCTGGCCCTGAGTGGGCACCCGCTTCCAAAATAGCTAAACAGCACAGGATGTGTCCCAGACCCAAGCTGCAACTATTTTGAACTTGTGCTTCCCTGACAGACCCAAGCACATCAGAACCCTGGTGTGGCGAGTCTTGTTTCACAGGGAAAAGGGCCTGCAGTTGTCTTCAGGGGCCTGTGGCCCTGAGTGCGTGGCCAATTCCGGAAAATCCAAAACAGCACAGGATACATCCCAGACCCAAGCTGCCACCATTTCCAACTATTGCTTCCCTGACAGTCCCAAGTGCATCCTGCAAACTGACATCTGCAACCTGGGGTGGTGATCTTGGTTTCACAGGGAAAACAGCAGGCATTCATCATCCTGGCCCTGAGTGGACACCCGCTTCCAAAGTATCTAAATGGCACCGGATCTGTCCCAGACAGAAGCTGCTGCCACCTCAATCTTCTGCTTCCCTGACAGTCCCCAGCATGTCCTGCAAACTGACATCAGGAACGTGGGGTGGTGAGTCTTGTTTCACAGGGAAAAGGGCCCGCAGTTGTCTTCAGGGGCCTGTGGCCCTGAGTGGGCAGCCTCCTGCTGAAAATCCAAAACAGCACAGGATACATCCCAGACCCAAGCTGCCACCACTTTGATATTGTGCTTCCAGGACAGACCCAAGCACATGCTGCAAAGTGAGATCAGAACCCTGGTGTGGCAACTTTTGTTTCACAGGGAAAAGGGCCCGCAGTTGTCTTCAAGGGCCTGTGGCCCTGAGTGCGTGGCCAAATCCTGAAAATCCAAACAGCACAGGATTTGTCCCAGACCCAAGCTACCACCACTTTGAATTTTGCTTCCCTGACAGTCCCAAGCACATCCTGCAAACTGACATCTGCAACCTGGGGTGGTGATCTTCCTTTCACAGGGAAAAGAGCAGGCATTCATGATGAACCTAAGTGGGCGGCTGCTTCCAAAACATCCAAATGGCGCAGGATGTTTCCCAGACCCAAGTTAACACCACTTCAATCTTCTGCTTCCCTGACAGTCCCAAGCGCATCCTGCCAACTGACATCAGGACCCTGGTGTGGTGAGTTTTTTCCCCAGGGAGAAGGGCTGGAATTCATGTTGAGGCACCTGTGGCACTGAATAAGCACGTGCCTCCAAAAAAGCTGAATGGCAGAGGATGTTTCCAGAGCCACGCTGCCACCATCTCAAACTCGTTCCCTGACAGTCCCGAGCACATCCTGCAAACTGACATCAGGAACCTGGGATGGTGAGTTTTGCTTCACAGGGAAATGGGCCCACACTCCTCCTCAGGGGCCTGTGGCCCTGAGTTGGCAGCCTCCTCCTGAAAATCAAAACAGCACAGGATACATCCCAGACCCAAGCTGCCACCACTTTGATATTGTGCTTCCAGGACATTGCCAAGCGCATCCTGCCAACTGACATCTGCAACCTGGGGTGGTGATCTTGGTTTCACAGGGAAAAGAGCGGGCATTCGTGGCCCTGATGGGCACCCGCTTCCAAAATATCTAAACGGCACCGGATCTGTCCCGGACACAAGCTGCTGCCACCACCTCAATCTTCTGCTTCCCTGACAGTCCTGAGCGCATCCTGCAAACTGACATCAGGAACCTGGGGTGGTGAGTTTTGTTTCACAGGGAAAAGGGCCCGCAGTTCTCTTCAGCGGCCTGTGGCCCTGAGTGGGCAGCCTCCTCCTGAAAATCCAAAACAGCACAGGATACATCCCAGACCCAAGCTGCCACCACTTTGATATTGTGCTTCCCTGACAGACCCAAGCACATGCTGCAAAGTGAGATCAGAACCCTGGTGTGGCAACTTTTGTTTCACAGGGAAAAGGGCCCGCAGTTGTCTTCAAGGGCCTGTGGCCCTGAGTGCGTGGCAAAATCCTGAAAATCCAAACAGCAAAGGATTTGTCCCAGACCCAAGCTGCCACCACTTTGAATTTGTGCTTCCAGGACATTGCCAAGCGCATCCTGCAAACTGACATCTGCAACCTGGGGTGGTGATCTTGGTTTCACAGGGAAAAGAGCCGGCATTCGTGGCCCTGAGTGGGCACCCGCTTCCAAAATATCTAAACGGCACCGGATCTGTCCTGGACACAAGCTGCTGCCACCACCTCAATCTTCCGCTTCCCTGACAGTCCTGAGCGCATCCTGCAAACTGACATCAGGAACGTGGGGGGGTGAGTTTTGTTTCACAGGGAAAAGGGCCCGCAGTTGTCTTCAGGGGCCTGTGGCCCTGAGTGGGCAGCCTCCTCCTGAAAATCCAAAACAGCACAGGATACATCCCAGACCCAAGCTGCCACCACTTTGATATTGTGCTTCCCTGACAGACCCAAGCACATGCAGCAAAGTGAGATCAGAACCCTGGTGTGGCAACTTTTGTTTCACAGGGAAAAGGGCCCGCAGTTGTCTTCAAGGGCCTGTGGCCCTGAGTGAGTGGCCAAATCCTGAAAATCCAAACAGCAAAGGATTTGTCCCAGACCCAAGCTACCACCACTTTGAATTTGTGCTTCCAGGACATTGCCAAGCGCATCCTGCAAACCGACATCTGCAACCTGTGGTGGTGATCTTGGTTTCACAGGGAAAAGAGCAGGCATTCATGATGAACCTAAGTGGGCGGCTGCTTCCAAAACATCCAAATGGCGCAGGATGTTTCCCAGACCCAAGTTAACACCACTTCAATCTTCTGCTTCCCTGACAGTCCCAAGCGCATCCTGCCAACTGACATCAGGACCCTGGTGTGGTGAGTTTTTTCCCCAGGGAGAAGGGCTGGAATTCATGTTGAGGCACCTGTGGCACTGAATAAGCACGTGCCTCCAAAAAAGCTGAATGGCAGAGGATGTTTCCAGAGCCACGCTGCCACCATCTCAAACTCATTCCCTGACAGTCCCGAGCACATCCTGCAAACTGACATCAGGAACCTGGGATGGTGAGTTTTGCTTCACAGGGAAATGGGCCCACACTCCTCCTCAGGGGCCTGTGGCCCTGAGTTGGCAGCCTCCTCCTGAAAATCAAAACAGCACAGGATACATCCCAGACCCAAGCTGCCACCACTTTGATATTGTGCTTCCAGGACATTGCCAAGCGCATCCTGCCAACTGACATCTGCAACCTGGGGTGGTGATCTTGGTTTCACAGGGAAAAGAGCGGGCATTCGTGGCCCTGATGGGCACCCGCTTCCAAAATATCTAAACGGCACCGGATCTGTCCCGGACACAAGCTGCTGCCACCACCTCAATCTTCTGCTTCCCTGACAGTCCTGAGCGCATCCTGCAAACTGACATCAGGAACCTGGGGTGGTGAGTTTTGTTTCACAGGGAAAAGGGCCCGCAGTTCTCTTCAGCGGCCTGTGGCCCTGAGTGGGCAGCCTCCTCCTGAAAATCCAAAACAGCACAGGATACATCCCAGACCCAAGCTGCCACCACTTTGATATTGTGCTTCCCTGACAGACCCAAGCACATGCTGCAAAGTGAGATCAGAACCCTGGTGTGGCAACTTTTGTTTCACAGGGAAAAGGGCCCGCAGTTGTCTTCAAGGGCCTGTGGCCCTGAGTGCGTGGCAAAATCCTGAAAATCCAAACAGCAAAGGATTTGTCCCAGACCCAAGCTGCCACCACTTTGAATTTGTGCTTCCAGGACATTGCCAAGCGCATCCTGCAAACTGACATCTGCAACCTGGGGTGGTGATCTTGGTTTCACAGGGAAAAGAGCCGGCATTCGTGGCCCTGAGTGGGCACCCGCTTCCAAAATATCTAAACGGCACCGGATCTGTCCTGGACACAAGCTGCTGCCACCACCTCAATCTTCCGCTTCCCTGACAGTCCTGAGCGCATCCTGCAAACTGACATCAGGAACGTGGGGGGGTGAGTTTTGTTTCACAGGGAAAAGGGCCCGCAGTTGTCTTCAGGGGCCTGTGGCCCTGAGTGGGCAGCCTCCTCCTGAAAATCCAAAACAGCACAGGATACATCCCAGACCCAAGCTGCCACCACTTTGATATTGTGCTTCCCTGACAGACCCAAGCACATGCAGCAAAGTGAGATCAGAACCCTGGTGTGGCAACTTTTGTTTCACAGGGAAAAGGGCCCGCAGTTGTCTTCAAGGGCCTGTGGCCCTGAGTGAGTGGCCAAATCCTGAAAATCCAAACAGCAAAGGATTTGTCCCAGACCCAAGCTACCACCACTTTGAATTTGTGCTTCCAGGACATTGCCAAGCGCATCCTGCAAACCGACATCTGCAACCTGTGGTGGTGATCTTGGTTTCACAGGGAAAAGAGCAGGCATTCATGATGAACCTAAGTGGGCGGCTGCTTCCAAAACATCCAAATGGCGCAGGATGTTTCCCAGACCCAAGTTAACACCACTTCAATCTTCTGCTTCCCTGACAGTCCCAAGCGCATCCTGCCAACTGACATCAGGACCCTGGTGTGGTGAGTTTTTTCCCCAGGGAGAAGGGCTGGAATTCATGTTGAGGCACCTGTGGCACTGAATAAGCACGTGCCTCCAAAAAAGCTGAATGGCAGAGGATGTTTCCAGAGCCACGCTGCCACCATCTCAAACTCGTTCCCTGACAGTCCCGAGCGCATCCTGCAAACTGACATCAGGAATCTCGGGTGGTAAATTTTGTTGCAGAGGGAAAAGGGCCCACACTCCTCCTCAGGGGCCTGTGGCCCTGAGTTGGCAGCCTCCTCCTGAAAATCAAAACAGCACAGGATACATCCCAGACCCAAGCTGCCACCACTTTGATATTGTGCTTCCAGGACATTGCCAAGCGCATCCTGCAAACCGACATCTGCAACCTGGGGTGGTGATCTTGGTTTCACAGGGAAAAGAGCGGGCATTCATGATGAACCTAAGTGGGCGGCTGCTTCCAAAACATCCAAATGGCGCAGGATGTTTCCCAGACCCAAGTTAACACCACTTCAATCTTCTGCTTCCCTGACAGTCCCAAGCGCATCCTGCCAACTGACATCAGGACCCTGGTGTGGTGAGTTTTTTCCCCAGGGAGAAGGGCTGGAATTCATGTTGAGGCACCTGTGGCACTGAATAAGCACGTGCCTCCAAAAAAGCTGAATGGCAGAGGATGTTTCCAGAGCCACGCTGCCACCATCTCAAACTCGTTCCCTGACAGTCCCGAGCGCATCCTGCAAACTGACATCAGGAACCTGGGGTGGTGAGTTTTGTTTCAATGGGAAAAGGGCCCACACTCCTCCTCAGGGGCCTGTGGCCCTGAGTGAGTGGCCAAATCCTGAAAATCCAAACAGCAAAGGATTTGTCCCAGACCCAAGCTGCCACCACTTTGAATTTGTGCTTCCCTGACAGTCCCAAGCACATCCTGCAAACCGACATCTGCAACCTGGGGTGGTGATCTTGGTTTCACAGGGAAAAGAGCAGGCATTCATGATGAACCTAAGTGGGCGGCTGCTTCCAAAACATCCAAATGGCGCAGGATGTTTCCCAGACCCAAGTTAACACCACTTCAATCTTCTGCTTCCCTGACAGCCCCAAGCGCATCCTGCCAACTGACATCAGGAACCTGGGGTGGCGAGTTTTTTCCCCAGGGAGAAGGGCTGGAATTCATGTTGAGGCACCTGTGGCACTGAATAAGCACGTGCCTCCAAAAAAGCTGAATGGCAGAGGATGTTTCCAGAGCCACGCTGCCACCATCTCAAACTCGTTCCCTGACAGTCCCGAGCGCATCCTGCAAACTGACATCAGGAATCTCAGGTGGTAAATTTTGTTGCAGAGGGAAAAGGGCCCACACTCCTCCTCAGGGGCCTGTGGCCCTGAGTGGGCAGCCTCCTCCTGAAAATCAAAACAGCACAGGATACATCCCAGACCCAAGCTGCCACCACTTTGATATTGTGCTTCCAGGACATTGCCAAGCGCATCCTGCAAACTGACATCTGCAACCTGGGGTGGTGATCTTGGTTTCACAGGGAAAAGAGCCGGCATTCGTGGCCCTGAGTGGGCACCCGCTTCCAAAATATCTAAACGGCACCGGATCTGTCCCGGACATAAGCTGCTGCCACCACCTCAATCTTCTGCTTCCCTGACAGTCCTGAGCGCATCCTGCAAACTGACATCAGGAACCTGGGGTGGTGAGTTTTGTTTCACAGGGAAAAGGGCCCGCAGTTGTCTTCAGGGGCCTGTGGCCCTGAGTGGGCAGCCTCCTCCTGAAAATCCAAAACAGCACAGGATACATCCCAGACCCAAGCTGCCACCACTTTGATATTGTGCTTCCCTGACAGACCCAAGCACATGCTGCAAAGTGAGATCAGAACCCTGGTGTGGCAACTTTTGTTTCACAGGGAAAAGGGCCCGCAGTTGTCTTCAAGGGCCTGTGGCCCTGAGTGAGTGGCCAAATCCTGAAAATCCAAACAGCACAGGATTTGTCCCAGACCCAAGCTACCACCACTTTGAATTTTGCTTCCCTAGCAAAGTCCCAAGCGCATCCTGCAAACTGACATCTGCAACCTGGGGTGGTAAATTTTGTTTCAAAGGGAAAAGGGCCCGCAGTTGTCTTCAGGGGCCTGTGGCCCTGAGTGGGCAGCCTCCTCCTGAAAATCCAAAACAGCACAGGATACATCCCAGACCCAAGCTGCCACCACTTTGAATTTGTGCTTCCAGGACATTGCCAAGCGCATCCTGGAAACTGACATCTGCAACCTGGGGTGGTGATCTTGGTTTCACAGGGAAAAGAGCCGGCATTCGTGGCCCTGAGTGGGCACCCGCTTCCAAAATATCTAAACGGCACCGGATCTGTCCTGGACACAACCTGCTGCCACCACCTCAATCTTCTGCTTCCCTGACAGTCCTGAGCGCGTCCTGCAAACTGACATCAGGAACCTGGGGTGGTCAGTTTTGTTTCAAAGGGAAAAGGGCCCGCAGTTGTCTTCAGGGGCCTGTGGCCCTGAGTGGGCAGCCTCCTCCTGAAAATCCAAAACAGCACAGGATACATCCCAGACCCAAGCTGCCACCACTTTGATATTGTGCTTCCCTGACAGACCCAAGCACATGCTGCAAAGTGAGATCAGAACCCTGGTGTGGCAACTTTTGTTTCACAGGGAAAAGGGCCCGCAGTTGTCTTCAAGGGCCTGTGGCCCTGAGTGAGTGGCCAAATCCTGAAAATCCAAACAGCACAGGATTTGTCCCAGACCCAAGCTACCACCACTTTGAATTTTGCTTCCCTAGCAAAGTCCCAAGCGCATCCTGCAAACTGACATCTGCAACCTGGGGTGGTGATCTTCCTTTCACAGGGAAAAGAGCAGGCATTCATGATGAACCTAAGTGGGCGGCTGCTTCCAAAACATCCAAATGGCGCAGGATGTTTCCCAGACCCAAGTTAACACCACTTCAATCTTCTGCTTCCCTGACAGTCCCAAGCGCATCCTGCCAACTGACATCAGGAACCTGGGGTGGCGAGTTTTTTTCCCCAGGGAGAAGGGCTGGAATTCATGTTGAGGCACCTGTGGCACTGAATAAGCACGTGCCTCCAAAAAAGCTGAATGGCAGAGGATGTTTCCAGAGCCACGCTGCCACCATCTCAAACTCGTTCCCTGACAGTCCCGAGCGCATCCTGCAAACTGACATCAGGAACCTGGGGTGGTAAATTTTGTTGCAGAGGGAAAAGGGCCCACACTCCTCCTCAGGGGCCTGTGGCCCTGAGTGGGCAGCCTCCTCCTGAAAATCAAAACAGCACAGGATACATCCCAGACCCAAGCTGCCACCACTTTGATATTGTGCTTCCAGGACATTGCCAAGCGCATCCTGCAAACTGACATCTGCAACCTGGGGTGGTGATCTTGGTTTCACAGGGAAAAGAGCCGGCATTCGTGGCCCTGAGTGGGCACCCGCTTCCAAAATACCTAAACGGCACTGGATCTGTCCTGGACACAAGCTGCTGCCACCACCTCAATCTTCTGCTTCCCTGACAGTCCCGAGCGCATCCTGCAAACTGACATCAGGAACCTGGGGTGGTGATCTTGGTTTCACAGGGAAAAGAGCGGGCATTCGTGGCCCTGAGTGGGCACCCGCTTCCAAAATATCTAAACGGCACCGGACACAAGCTGCTGCCACCACCTCAATCTTCTGCTTCCCTGACAGTCCTGAGCGCATCCTGCAAACTGACATCTGCAACCTGGGGTGGTGAGTTTTGTTTCACAGGGAAAAGGGCCCGCAGTTGTCTTCAGGGGCCTGTGGCCCTGAGTGGGCAGTCTCCTCCTGAAAATCCAAAACAGCACAGGATACATCCCAGACCCAAGCTGCCACCACTTTGATATTGTGCTTCCCTGACAGAGCCAAGCACATGCAGCAAAGTGAGATCAGAACCCTGGTGTGGCAACTTTTGTTTCACAGGGAAAAGGGCCCGCAGTTGTCTTCAAGGGCCTGTGGCCCTGAGTGAGTGGCCAAATCCTGAAAATCCAAACAGCACAGGATTTGTCCCGGACCCAAGCTACCACCACTTTGAATTTTGCTTCCCTGACAGTCCCGAGCGCATCCTGCAAACTGACATCTGCAACCTGGGGTGGTGATCTTCCTTTCACAGGGAAAAGAGCAGGCATTCATGATGAACCTAAGTGGGCGGCTGCTTCCAAAACATCCAAATGGCGCAGGATGTTTCCCAGACCCAAGTTAACACCACTTCAATCTTCTGCTTCCCTGACAGTCCCAAGCGCATCCTGCCAACTGACATCAGGACCCTGGTGTGGTGAGTTTTTTTCCCCAGGGAGAAGGGCTGGAATTCATGTTGAGGCACCTGTGGCACCAAATAAGCACGTGCCTCCAAAAAAGCTGAATGGCAGAGGATGTTTCCAGAGCCACGCTGCCACCATCTCAAACTCATTCCCTGACAGTCCCGAGCGCATCCTGCAAACTGACATCAGGAATCTCAGGTGGTAAATTTTGTTGCAGAGGGAAAAGGGCCCACACTCCTCCTCAGGGGCCTGTGGCCCTGAGTGGGCAGCC
This sequence comes from Anomalospiza imberbis, assembly GCF_031753505.1. NCBI lineage: Eukaryota > Metazoa > Chordata > Aves > Passeriformes > Viduidae > Anomalospiza > Anomalospiza imberbis. The sequence continues at coordinate 153,067 of NW_027099795.1, read as the reverse complement.
TCCTCCTGAAAATCAAAACAGCACAGGATACATCCCAGACCCAAGCTGCCACCACTTTGATATTGTGCTTCCAGGACATTGCCAAGCGCATCCTGCAAACTGACATCTGCAACCTGGGGTGGTGATCTTGGTTTCACAGGGAAAAGAGCCGGCATTCGTGGCCCTGAGTGGGCACCCGCTTCCAAAATATCTAAACGGCACTGGATCTGTCCCGGACACAAGCTGCTGCCACCACCTCAATCTTCTGCTTCCCTGACAGTCCTGAGCGCATCCTGCAAACTGACATCAGGAATCTCGGGTGGTAAATTTTGTTTCACAGGGAAAAGGGCCCGCAGTTGTCTTCAGGGGCCTGTGGCCCTGAGTGGGCAGCCTCCTCCTGAAAATCAAAACAGCACAGGATACATCCCAGACCCAAGCTGCCACCACTTTGATATTGTGCTTCCAGGACATTGCCAAGCGCATCCTGCAAACTGACATCTGCAACCTGGGGTGGTGATCTTGGTTTCACAGGGAAAAGAGCCGGCATTCGTGGCCCTGAGTGGGCACCCGCTTCCAAAATATCTAAACGGCACCGGATCTGTCCCGGACACAAGCTGCTGCCACCACCTCAATCTTCTGCTTCCCTGACAGTCCCGAGCGCATCCTGCAAACTGACATCAGGAACCTGGGGTGGTCAGTTTTGTTTCAAATGGAAAAGGGCCCGCAGTTGTCTTCAGGGGCCTGTGGCCCTGAGTGAGTGGCCAAATCCTGAAAATCCAAACAGCAAAGGATTTGTCCCAGACCCAAGCTACCACCACTTTGAATTTTGCTTCCCTAGCAAAATCCCAAGCGCATCCTGCAAACTGACATCTGCAACCTGGGGTGGTGATCTTCCTTTCACAGGGAAAAGAGCAGGCATTCATGATGAACCTAAGTGGGCGGCTGCTTCCAAAACATCCAAATGGCGCAGGATGTTTCCCAGACCCAAGTTAACACCACTTCAATCTTCTGCTTCCCTGACAGTCCCAAGCGCATCCTGCCAACTGACATCAGGACCCTGGTGTGGCGAGTTTTTTTCCCCAGGGAGAAGGGCTGGAATTCATGTTGAGGCACCTGTGGCACTGAATAAGCACGTGCCTCCAAAAAAGCTGAATGGCAGAGGATGTTTCCAGAGCCACGCTGCCACCATCTCAAACTCATTCCCTGACAGTCCCGAGCGCATCCTGCAAACTGACATCAGGAATCTCGGGTGGTAAATTTTGTTGCAGAGGGAAAAGGGCCCACACTCCTCCTCAGGGGCCTGTGGCCCTGAGTGGGCAGCCTCCTCCTGAAAATCAAAACAGCACAGGATACATCCCAGACCCAAGCTGCCACCACTTTGATATTGTGCTTCCAGGACATTGCCAAGCGCATCCTGCAAACTGACATCTGCAACCTGGGGTGGTGATCTTGGTTTCACAGGGAAAAGAGCCGGCATTCGTGGCCCTGAGTGGGCACCCGCTTCCAAAATACCTAAACGGCACTGGATCTGTCCTGGACACGAGCTGCTGCCACCACCTCAATCTTCTGCTTCCCTGACAGTCCCGAGCGCATCCTGCAAACTGACATCAGGAACCTGGGGTGGTGATCTTGGTTTCACAGGGAAAAGAGCGGGCATTCGTGGCCCTGAGTGGGCACCCGCTTCCAAAATATCTAAACGGCACCGGACACAAGCTGCTGCCACCACCTCAATCTTCTGCTTCCCTGACAGTCCTGAGCGCATCCTGCAAACTGACATCAGGAACCTGGGGTGGTGAGTTTTGTTTCACAGGGAAAAGGGCCCGCAGTTGTCTTCAGGGGCCTGTGGCCGTGAGTGGGCAGCCTCCTCCTGAAAATCAAAACAGCACAGGATACATCCCAGACCCAAGCTGCCACCACTTTGAATTTGTGCTTCCAGGACATTGCCAAGCACATCCTGCAAACTGACATCTGCAACCTGCGGTGGTGATCTTGGTTTCACAGGGAAAAGAGCGGGCATTCGTGGCCCTGAGTGGGCACCCGCTTCCAAAATATCTAAACGGCACTGGATCGGTCCCGGACACAAGCTGCTGCCACCACCTCAATCTTCTGCTTCCCTGACAGTCCTGAGCGCATCCTGCAAACTGACATCTGCAACCTGGGGTGGTGATCTTCCTTTCACAGGGAAAAGAGCAGGCATTCATGATGAACCTAAGTGGGCGGCTGCTTCCAAAACATCCAAATGGCGCAGGATGTTTCCCAGACCCAAGTTAACACCACTTCAATCTTCTGCTTCCCTGACAGTCCCAAGCACATCCTGCCAACTGACATCAGGACCCTGGTGTGGCGAGTTTTTTTCCCCAGGGAGAAGGGCTGGAATTCATGTTGAGGCACCTGTGGCACCGAATAAGCACGTGCCTCCAAAAAAGCTGAATGGCAGAGGATGTTTCCAGAGCCACGCTGCCACCATCTCAAACTCGTTCCCTGACAGTCCCGAGCGCATCCTGCAAACTGACATCAGGAATCTCAGGTGGTAAATTTTGTTGCAGAGGGAAAAGGGCCCACAATCCTCCTCAGGGGCCTGTGGCCCTGAGTGGGCAGCCTCCTCCTGAAAATCAAAACAGCACAGGATACATCCCAGACCCAAGCTGCCACCACTTTGATATTGTGCTTCCAGGACATTGCCAAGCGCATCCTGCAAACTGACATCTGCAACCTGGGGTGGTGATCTTGGTTTCACAGGGAAAAGAGCCGGCATTCGTGGCCCTGAGTGGGCACCCGCTTCCAAAATATCTAAACGGCACTGGATCGGTCCCGGACACAAGCTGCTGCCACCACCTCAATCTTCTGCTTCCCTGACAGTCCTGAGCGCATCCTGCAAACTGACATCAGGAACCTGGGGTGGTAAATTTTGTTTCACAGGGAAAAGGGCCCGCAGTTGTCTTCAGGGGCCTGTGGCCCTGAGTGGGCAGCCTCCTCCTGAAAATCAAAACAGCACAGGATACATCCCAGACCCAAGCTGCCACCACTTTGATATTGTGCTTCCAGGACATTGCCAAGCGCATCCTGCAAACTGACATCTGCAACCTGGGGTGGTGATCTTGGTTTCACAGGGAAAAGAGCCGGCATTCGTGGCCCTGAGTGGGCACCCGCTTCCAAAATATCTAAACGGCACCGGATCTGTCCCGGACACAAGCTGCTGCCACCACCTCAATCTTCTGCTTCCCTGACAGTCCCGAGCGCATCCTGCAAACTGACATCAGGAACCTGGGGTGGTCAGTTTTGTTTCAAATGGAAAAGGGCCCGCAGTTGTCTTCAGGGGCCTGTGGCCCTGAGTGAGTGGCCAAATCCTGAAAATCCAAACAGCAAAGGATTTGTCCCAGACCCAAGCTACCACCACTTTGAATTTTGCTTCCCTAGCAAAATCCCAAGCGCATCCTGCAAACTGACATCTGCAACCTGGGGTGGTGATCTTCCTTTCACAGGGAAAAGAGCAGGCATTCATGATGAACCTAAGTGGGCGGCTGCTTCCAAAACATCCAAATGGCGCAGGATGTTTCCCAGACCCAAGTTAACACCACTTCAATCTTCTGCTTCCCTGACAGTCCCAAGCGCATCCTGCCAACTGACATCAGGACCCTGGTGTGGCGAGTTTTTTTCCCCAGGGAGAAGGGCTGGAATTCATGTTGAGGCACCTGTGGCACTGAATAAGCACGTGCCTCCAAAAAAGCTGAATGGCAGAGGATGTTTCCAGAGCCACGCTGCCACCATCTCAAACTCATTCCCTGACAGTCCCGAGCGCATCCTGCAAACTGACATCAGGAATCTCGGGTGGTAAATTTTGTTGCAGAGGGAAAAGGGCCCACACTCCTCCTCAGGGGCCTGTGGCCCTGAGTGGGCAGCCTCCTCCTGAAAATCAAAACAGCACAGGATACATCCCAGACCCAAGCTGCCACCACTTTGATATTGTGCTTCCAGGACATTGCCAAGCGCATCCTGCAAACTGACATCTGCAACCTGGGGTGGTGATCTTGGTTTCACAGGGAAAAGAGCCGGCATTCGTGGCCCTGAGTGGGCACCCGCTTCCAAAATACCTAAACGGCACTGGATCTGTCCTGGACACGAGCTGCTGCCACCACCTCAATCTTCTGCTTCCCTGACAGTCCCGAGCGCATCCTGCAAACTGACATCAGGAACCTGGGGTGGTGATCTTGGTTTCACAGGGAAAAGAGCGGGCATTCGTGGCCCTGAGTGGGCACCCGCTTCCAAAATATCTAAACGGCACCGGACACAAGCTGCTGCCACCACCTCAATCTTCTGCTTCCCTGACAGTCCTGAGCGCATCCTGCAAACTGACATCAGGAACCTGGGGTGGTGAGTTTTGTTTCACAGGGAAAAGGGCCCGCAGTTGTCTTCAGGGGCCTGTGGCCGTGAGTGGGCAGCCTCCTCCTGAAAATCAAAACAGCACAGGATACATCCCAGACCCAAGCTGCCACCACTTTGAATTTGTGCTTCCAGGACATTGCCAAGCACATCCTGCAAACTGACATCTGCAACCTGCGGTGGTGATCTTGGTTTCACAGGGAAAAGAGCGGGCATTCGTGGCCCTGAGTGGGCACCCGCTTCCAAAATATCTAAACGGCACTGGATCGGTCCCGGACACAAGCTGCTGCCACCACCTCAATCTTCTGCTTCCCTGACAGTCCTGAGCGCATCCTGCAAACTGACATCTGCAACCTGGGGTGGTGATCTTCCTTTCACAGGGAAAAGAGCAGGCATTCATGATCAACCTAAGTGGGCGGCTGCTTCCAAAACATCCAAATGGCGCAGGATGTTTCCCAGACCCAAGTTAACACCACTTCAATCTTCTGCTTCCCTGACAGTCCCAAGCACATCCTGCCAACTGACATCAGGACCCTGGTGTGGCGAGTTTTTTTCCCCAGGGAGAAGGGCTGGAATTCATGTTGAGGCACCTGTGGCACTGAATAAGCACGTGCCTCCAAAAAAGCTGAATGGCAGAGGATGTTTCCAGAGCCACGCTGCCACCATCTCAAACTCGTTCCCTGACAGTCCCGAGCGCATCCTGCAAACTGACATCAGGAATCTCAGGTGGTAAATTTTGTTGCAGAGGGAAAAGGGCCCACAATCCTCCTCAGGGGCCTGTGGCCCTGAGTGGGCAGCCTCCTCCTGAAAATCAAAACAGCACAGGATACATCCCAGACCCAAGCTGCCACCACTTTGATATTGTGCTTCCAGGACATTGCCAAGCGCATCCTGCAAACTGACATCTGCAACCTGGGGTGGTGATCTTGGTTTCACAGGGAAAAGAGCCGGCATTCGTGGCCCTGAGTGGGCACCCGCTTCCAAAATATCTAAACGGCACTGGATCTGTCCCGGACACAAGCTGCTGCCACCACCTCAATCTTCTGCTTCCCTGACAGTCCTGAGCGCATCCTGCAAACTGACATCAGGAATCTCGGGTGGTAAATTTTGTTTCACAGGGAAAAGGGCCCGCAGTTGTCTTCAGGGGCCTGTGGCCCTGAGTGGGCAGCCTCCTCCTGAAAATCAAAACAGCACAGGATACATCCCAGACCCAAGCTGCCACCACTTTGATATTGTGCTTCCAGGACATTGCCAAGCGCATCCTGCAAACTGACATCTGCAACCTGGGGTGGTGATCTTGGTTTCACAGGGAAAAGAGCCGGCATTCGTGGCCCTGAGTGGGCACCCGCTTCCAAAATATCTAAACGGCACCGGATCTGTCCCGGACACAAGCTGCTGCCACCACCTCAATCTTCTGCTTCCCTGACAGTCCCGAGCGCATCCTGCAAACTGACATCAGGAACCTGGGGTGGTCAGTTTTGTTTCAAAGGGAAAAGGGCCCGCAGTTGTCTTCAGGGGCCTGTGGCCCTGAGTGAGTGGCCAAATCCTGAAAATCCAAACAGCAAAGGATTTGTCCCAGACCCAAGCTACCACCACTTTGAATTTTGCTTCCCTAGCAAAATCCCAAGCGCATCCTGCAAACTGACATCTGCAACCTGGGGTGGTGATCTTCCTTTCACAGGGAAAAGAGCAGGCATTCATGATGAACCTAAGTGGGCGGCTGCTTCCAAAACATCCAAATGGCGCAGGATGTTTCCCAGACCCAAGTTAACACCACTTCAATCTTCTGCTTCCCTGACAGTCCCAAGCGCATCCTGCCAACTGACATCAGGACCCTGGTGTGGCGAGTTTTTTTCCCCAGGGAGAAGGGCTGGAATTCATGTTGAGGCACCTGTGGCACTGAATAAGCACGTGCCTCCAAAAAAGCTGAATGGCAGAGGATGTTTCCAGAGCCACGCTGCCACCATCTCAAACTCATTCCCTGACAGTCCCGAGCGCATCCTGCAAACTGACATCAGGAATCTCGGGTGGTAAATTTTGTTGCAGAGGGAAAAGGGCCCACACTCCTCCTCAGGGGCCTGTGGCCCTGAGTGGGCAGCCTCCTCCTGAAAATCAAAACAGCACAGGATACATCCCAGACCCAAGCTGCCACCACTTTGATATTGTGCTTCCAGGACATTGCCAAGCGCATCCTGCAAACTGACATCTGCAACCTGGGGTGGTGATCTTGGTTTCACAGGGAAAAGAGCCGGCATTCGTGGCCCTGAGTGGGCACCCGCTTCCAAAATACCTAAACGGCACTGGATCTGTCCTGGACACGAGCTGCTGCCACCACCTCAATCTTCTGCTTCCCTGACAGTCCCGAGCGCATCCTGCAAACTGACATCAGGAACCTGGGGTGGTGATCTTGGTTTCACAGGGAAAAGAGCGGGCATTCGTGGCCCTGAGTGGGCACCCGCTTCCAAAATATCTAAACGGCACCGGACACAAGCTGCTGCCACCACCTCAATCTTCTGCTTCCCTGACAGTCCTGAGCGCATCCTGCAAACTGACATCAGGAACCTGGGGTGGTGAGTTTTGTTTCACAGGGAAAAGGGCCCGCAGTTGTCTTCAGGGGCCTGTGGCCCTGAGTGGGCAGCCTCCTCCTGAAAATCCAAAACAGCACAGGATACATCCCAGACCCAAGCTGCCACCACTTTGATATTGTGCTTCCCTGACAGACCCAAGCACATGCAGCAAAGTGAGATCAGAACCCTGGTGTGGCAACTTTTGTTTCACAGGGAAAAGGGCCCGCAGTTGTCTTCAAGGGCCTGTGGCCCTGAGTGCGTGGCCAAATCCTGAAAATCCAAACAGCAAAGGATTTGTCCCAGACCCAAGCTACCACCACTTTGAATTTTGCTTCCCTGACAGTCCCAAGCGCATCCTGCAAACTGACATCTGCAACCTGGGGTGGTGATCTTGGTTTCACAGGGAAAAGAGCCGGCATTCGTGGCCCTGAGTGGGCACCCGCTTCCAAAATACCTAAACGGCACCGGATCTGTCCCGGACACAAGCTGCTGCCACCACCTCAATCTTCTGCTTCCCTGACAGTCCTGAGCGCATCCTGCAAACTGACATCAGGAACCTGGGGTGGTGAGTTTTGTTTCACAGGGAAAAGGGCCCGCAGTTGTCTTCAGGGGCCTGTGGCCGTGAGTGGGCAGCCTCCTCCTGAAAATCAAAACAGCACAGGATACATCCCAGACCCAAGCTGCCACCACTTTGAATTTGTGCTTCCAGGACATTGCCAAGCACATCCTGCAAACTGACATCTGCAACCTGCGGTGGTGATCTTGGTTTCACAGGGAAAAGAGCGGGCATTCGTGGCCCTGAGTGGGCACCCGCTTCCAAAATATCTAAACAGCACTGGATCGGTCCCGGACACAAGCTGCTGCCACCACCTCAATCTTCTGCTTCCCTGACAGTCCTGAGCGCATCCTGCAAACTGACATCAGGAACCTGGGGTGGTGAGTTTTGTTTCACAGGGAAAAGGGCCCGCAGTTGTCTTCAGGGGCCTGTGGCCCTGAGTGGGCAGCCTCCTCCTGAAAATCCAAAACAGCACAGGATACATCCCAGACCCAAGCTGCCACCACTTTGATATTGTGCTTCCCTGACAGACCCAAGCACATGCTGCAAAGTGAGATCAGAACCCTGGTGTGGCAACTTTTGTTTCACAGGGAAAAGGGCCCGCAGTTGTCTACAAGGGCCTGTGGCCCTGAGTGCGTGGCCAAATCCTGAAAATCCAAACAGCACAGGATTTGTCCCAGACCCAAGCTACCACCACTTTGAATTTTGCTTCCCTAGCAAAGTCCCAAGTGCATCCTGCAAACTGACATCTGCAACCTGGGGTGGTGATCTTCCTTTCACAGGGAAAAGAGCAGGCATTCATGATGAACCTAAGTGGGCGGCTGCTTCCAAAACATCCAAATGGCGCAGGATGTTTCCCAGACCCAAGTTAACACCACTTCAATCTTCTGCTTCCCTGACAGTCCCAAGCGCATCCTGCCAACTGACATCAGGACCCTGGTGTGGTGAGTTTTTTTCCCCAGGGAGAAGGGCTGGAATTCATGTTGAGGCACCTGTGGCACCAAATAAGCACGTGCCTCCAAAAAAGCTGAATGGCAGAGGATGTTTCCAGAGCCACGCTGCCACCATCTCAAACTCATTCCCTGACAGTCCCGAGCGCATCCTGCAAACTGACATCAGGAATCTCAGGTGGTAAATTTTGTTGCAGAGGGAAAAGGGCCCACACTCCTCCTCAGGGGCCTGTGGCCCTGAGTGGGCAGCCTCCTCCTGAAAATCAAAACAGCACAGGATACATCCCAGACCCAAGCTGCCACCACTTTGATATTGTGCTTCCAGGACATTGCCAAGCGCATCCTGCAAACTGACATCTGCAACCTGGGGTGGTGATCTTGGTTTCACAGGGAAAAGAGCCGGCATTCGTGGCCCTGAGTGGGCACCCGCTTCCAAAATATCTAAACGGCACTGGATCTGTCCCGGACACAAGCTGCTGCCACCACCTCAATCTTCTGCTTCCCTGACAGTCCTGAGCGCATCCTGCAAACTGACATCAGGAACCTGGGGTGGTAAATTTTGTTTCACAGGGAAAAGGGCCCGCAGTTGTCTTCAGGGGCCTGTGGCCCTGAGTGGGCAGCCTCCTCCTGAAAATCAAAACAGCACAGGATACATCCCAGACCCAAGCTGCCACCACTTTGATATTGTGCTTCCAGGACATTGCCAAGCGCATCCTGCAAACTGACATCTGCAACCTGGGGTGGTGATCTTGGTTTCACAGGGAAAAGAGCCGGCATTCGTGGCCCTGAGTGGGCACCCGCTTCCAAAATATCTAAACGGCACCGGATCTGTCCCGGACACAAGCTGCTGCCACCACCTCAATCTTCTGCTTCCCTGACAGTCCTGAGCGCATCCTGCAAACTGACATCAGGACCCGGAGGTGGTGAGTTTTGTTTCACAGGGAAAAGGGCCCGCAGCTGTCTTCAGGGGCCTGTGGCCCTGAGTGGGCAGCCTCCTCCTGAAAATCCAAAACAGCACAGGATACATCCCAGACCCAAGCTGCCACCACTTTGATATTGTGCTTCCAGGACAGACCCAAGCACATGCAGCAAAGTGAGATCAGAACCCTGGTGTGGCAACTTTTGTTTCACAGGGAAAAGGGCCCGCAGTTGTCTTCAAGGGCCTGTGGCCCTGAGTGAGTGGCCAAATCCTGAAAATCCAAACAGCACAGGATTTGTCCCAGACCCAAGCTACCACCACTTTGAATTTTGCTTCCCTAGCAAAGTCCCAAGCGCATCCTGCAAACTGACATCTGCAACCTGGGGTGGTGAGTTTTGTTTCACAGGGAAAAGGGCCCGCAGTTGTCTTCAGGGGCCTGTGGCCCTGAGTGGGCAGCCTCCTCCTGAAAATCAAAACAGCACAGGATACATCCCAGACCCAAGCTGCCACCACTTTGAATTTGTGCTTCCAGGACATTGCCAAGCACATCCTGCAAACTGACATCTGCAACCTGGGGTGGTGATCTTGGTTTCACAGGGAAAAGAGCGGGCATTCGTGGCCCTGAGTGGGCACCCGCTTCCAAAATATCTAAACGGCACTGGATCGGTCCCGGACACAAGCTGCTGCCACCACCTCAATCTTCTGCTTCCCTGACAGTCCCAAGCGCATCCTGCAAACTGACATCTGCAACCTGGGGTGGTGATCTTCCTTTCACAGGGAAAAGAGCAGGCATTCATGATGAACCTAAGTGGGCGGCTGCTTCCAAAACATCCAAATGGCGCAGGATGTTTCCCAGACCCAAGTTAACACCACTTCAATCTTCTGCTTCCCTGACAGTCCCAAGCACATCCTGCCAACTGACATCAGGACCCTGGTGTGGCGAGTTTTTTTCCCCAGGGAGAAGGGCTGGAATTCATGTTGAGGCACCTGTGGCACTGAATAAGCACGTGCCTCCAAAAAAGCTGAATGGCAGAGGATGTTTCCAGAGCCACGCTGCCACCATCTCAAACTCGTTCCCTGACAGTCCCGAGCGCATCCTGCAAACTGACATCAGGAATCTCAGGTGGTAAATTTTGTTGCAGAGGGAAAAGGGCCCACAATCCTCCTCAGGGGCCTGTGGCCCTGAGTGGGCAGCCTCCTCCTGAAAATCAAAACAGCACAGGATACATCCCAGACCCAAGCTGCCACCACTTTGATATTGTGCTTCCAGGACATTGCCAAGCGCATCCTGCAAACTGACATCTGCAACCTGGGGTGGTGATCTTGGTTTCACAGGGAAAAGAGCCGGCATTCGTGGCCCTGAGTGGGCACCCGCTTCCAAAATATCTAAACGGCACCGGATCTGTCCCGGACACAAGCTGCTGCCACCACCTCAATCTTCTGCTTCCCTGACAGTCCTGAGCGCATCCTGCAAACTGACATCAGGACCCGGAGGTGGTGAGTTTTGTTTCACAGGGAAAAGGGCCCGCAGCTGTCTTCAGGGGCCTGTGGCCCTGAGTGGGCAGCCTCCTCCTGAAAATCCAAAACAGCACAGGATACATCCCAGACCCAAGCTGCCACCACTTTGATATTGTGCTTCCAGGACAGACCCAAGCACATGCAGCAAAGTGAGATCAGAACCCTGGTGTGGCAACTTTTGTTTCACAGGGAAAAGGGCCCGCAGTTGTCTTCAAGGGCCTGTGGCCCTGAGTGAGTGGCCAAATCCTGAAAATCCAAACAGCACAGGATTTGTCCCAGACCCAAGCTACCACCACTTTGAATTTTGCTTCCCTAGCAAAGTCCCAAGCGCATCCTGCAAACTGACATCTGCAACCTGGGGTGGTGATCTTCCTTTCACAGGGAAAAGAGCAGGCATTCATGATGAACCTAAGTGGGCGGCTGCTTCCAAAACATCCAAATGGCGCAGGATGTTTCCCAGACCCAAGTTAACACCACTTCAATCTTCTGCTTCCCTGACAGTCCCAAGCGCATCCTGCCAACTGACATCAGGACCCTGGTGTGGTGAGTTTTTTTCCCCAGGGAGAAGGGCTGGAATTCATGTTGAGGCACCTGTGGCACCAAATAAGCACGTGCCTCCAAAAAAGCTGAATGGCAGAGGATGTTTCCAGAGCCACGCTGCCACCATCTCAAACTCGTTCCCTGACAGTCCCGAGCGCATCCTGCAAACTGACATCAGGAATCTCAGGTGGTAAATTTTGTTGCAGAGGGAAAAGGGCCCACACTCCTCCTCAGGGGCCTGTGGCCCTGAGTGGGCAGCCTCCTCCTGAAAATCAAAACAGCACAGGATACATCCCAGACCCAAGCTGCCACCACTTTGAATTTGTGCTTCCAGGACATTGCCAAGCACATGCTGCAAACTGACATCTGCAACCTGGGCTGGTGATTTTTTTTTTTACAGGGAAAATGGCCAGGTTCAGGTACTTGAGGCCTAGCATGGGCAGCGGCTTCCAACATATGCAAACAGTGCAGGATCTTTGCCATACCGGACCTGCCACTACCTCAGCCTTTTTCTCTCTTAATAGTCCCAAGCGTGTCCTGCCAACTGATATCAGGATCCGGGAGTGGCAAGTCTTGGTTCACAGGGAAAAAGGCTAGCGTTCAGGCACCTCTGGCACTGAGTGGGCAGCGTCCACCTAAAAATCTGAATGGCACTGGCTGTGTCCCAGACCCAAGCTGCCACCACCTCAGACTTGTGCTTCCCTGACAGTCCCAAGCACATGCTGCAGACTGACATCAGCACTTGGGAGTGGTCATCTTTGTTTCACATGGAAAAGTGCCAGTGTTCGTGTTCAGGGACACAAATGATGGGGAACAGGAGATTTTAACCTCAATCCAAACCCTTTAAAAGGAGGAACAACAGTCCTGCCCTCTCACATTAACCCTTAGGATGATTAAAAAGTGTGGGGGAGGAGGGTTACCCTCAAATCAAAACCCGGCATACAACAACAGTATTTTTCGCCTTCCATTCAGAATAGAACCCAGGGATTCCCTGACACAGCTGTGATACCCCTAACATCCTGGAAAAGGCAGATTTTCCTTCAATCAACACCCTACAAACCACAAGTGAAAGGGGATGCCTCCCAGCACAAACACAGACAATAGTGAAAGAGGAGTCGCTTCCCCCACTTTGAATTTCTTTTATCCTCCTAAACCCCCCTTTTTTTTTTTTTCTGGGAGCACAGAGGATGGATTGGCAAGATAAAATTTGAAAGGGAAAGGAGAAAAGTTCCTGCTACAAATCCGCATGCACATCCACCTGTTTGCTGGTTCCCAGCACAAAGGTTTGTCCCTCGATAGCTCCTTTAAACAATGCTCGAGGTATCCAAGTGCATATCCAGGTGATCACCAAGGCCCTGTCCCAAACTCCCAGAGGCCTTCCATGAGTCAGCCCTAGAAGCCCCTCATGAACCTCTCTCCTTCAACAGCTCCATGCAAAAGTGAGCTGAGGCAAACCCCCTAAAACAGGCCCCGGCAGGAGCCAGCCCCTCCTCATCCTCTCAGCTCATACCTGGGGCTGCTCTGGATTTCTTTCCAAAGGATTTTAGAGACAAATCCCTATTTTCAGCAATAGCTATAAAAATGAAACACTTGACAGGATTTAGTATTCTACACACACCCCTCCCTGTGCATTCTGGGGCAGCTTTGGGTCCCTCTGGGGGACAGCACCCAGCATGACACACCCCCCCCTCCCCATTAACCACCCACCTTCTCCTCCACTACAGAGCACCTCAAATGACATCAGAGCCCCACGTCTTTGCCCCCTTTTCCTGGCCCCCAGAGAAGTCACAGAATGAGTCAAACCACCCTAGACAGCAGCCCAGCACTTCCTTCAATCCCTCTCCACGTGTCCATCCCCCCAAAAGGGACTCCGCCCAACAAGAAAGGGGGGCAGCTCCAAGAAGGGTTTAAGTTACTGCCCAGCCTCGCTGTCACAGGCGAGGGGCAGAAAGAGGGAGTGGCGGGGACGCGGCACGGACGGCACGGCACAGAGCGGGGGCCGCTCTCGGCACGATGCCGGGAAAGCCCCGGGTCCGGCAGTGCCGGGCGGCGTTTGGCCAGCACGGGGGGATCCGCAAGAGCCTCCGGCCCCGTGCGGGGACTCCTGCCAGGGCCTAGGGGCGCCACGCCGGGCCCCGGCCCTCTGGGCTTTATTCTCCGGCGCCCCGAGCCCCGCGGCTGCGGGGAAAGAAGGAAAGGGGCGATGGGAAGAGAGGAGGGCTAGCAGGGCATGAGAAAGGGTAGGGAGGGAGGTCGGGCTGTGGAGGAAAGCGGGAGGGGAAGGGAAAGGCCGGCAGCGGGGAAGAGGGACGGTGGACAGAGGAGGGAGAGAAGGGGAAGAGAATGGAGGAGCCTAGTAGGGACGGGACAGGAAGGAGTGAGGGCAGTGGGGTGACGGGTTTGGGAGGGAGAGGAGGTTCTGGGGGACAAAGAACAGGAATATGAGGAGAAGGAAGGAAGGGTAGCGGGAAAAGGAGGGGAGGCCAAAAAGGGAGAGAAAGGGGTTGGCTTTGGGAAGAGCAGGAAATGGGGGAAAGACAGGGAGAAGAGGAGGTACACGGGGAGGACGAAGGAGGGGTAGAGAGAGGGACAGGAGGGGGAGCCTCATAGAGCGCCGACTCCACCCCAAGCCCACCCCGGTGCCCTGCCCTGCTCAGGATGCTGCGCTCGGCTCCTCAGCTGAATTCAGCTGTTATCGGCTAACCTCGGCTGGATTCACATCTTTGGCACAGCTTGACTCAGCTGAACTCGTTGCCTCTTGCTTAGTTCGACTCAGCTTGGATTGGTTCAACTCCCTGGGGGCGGCGCGGCCTCCCATTCAGCGTGCACAGCTTGGTGCTCTCCTGCTGCTGACTGCCATGGGCGGCCCGGCCGTCGCACGGAAAGCCCCCAGGTAAGACTAGACAAAGCAGTTTCTATGTTAAACCCTTTCTGTCCTATAAGTACAAAACTTATCTACCTCCTTTGTTTTCTCTTTTTCTTCATTGATTTGAAAACCAGATTAACAAAAAACTTCTCCTAAAAAAGACTCGATAAGTAGTCAAGAAAGTAGTCCCATAAATTCCATAATCAGAAGGTAGAATTATGTTTCCACAAAAAATACACCACATGAGAGTCCTACCAACTGTGTCAAACCTTGTTTAAAATACTCAAGAAAACCCCCAAGAGAAATAGTTACACAAAAAAAAAAAAAAAAACACATAAGTTACACTAACTAAAACCACCCATTCAAATACACCATGTTTATTGGTCACCAATCCTAAAAATCTATTTTCTACATGCCTTGTTAGTATACCTCTTCATAACTAACCTTATCCCTCAAAGACTACAAATGGTAAATACAAAAATTCCTCCACATAACAAACTTAAAAGAACAATTATACATAATTATCCCAAATTACATTTTCACTACAAAACTTAAAATTACAACAAACATTCAAGAAATACCCGTGTAAAATATTAAATTACAAAAAAATCCACCCATACCACAAAGTAGTGACCTCAAAATATCACACCTAAAATTTAAAAACATTCATCCAACTAGAGGCCCACCATAATAATAATCAAAAAAAACTAAAAAAATACTCGATCAAAACAAAAAAAAATTTACTTCAAAATATAAATTCCCACTAAAGTGACAACCTAAAACGGTTGGCCATTTCCTGGGGGGTATCACCGTAATACAAGCGGCCCGCCTAGAGCACACAGACAAGAATGGAGACTAAGAGCTGCACCAGAAATTGAGACCTGAGCACTAACAACTGCTGCCAGCCACCGGTCACTGCTCACCTTGCCCACTTACCTTGACTGCTAAGAGCTGCCTTTAGTTCCTAAAAATAAAGACAAAGAACAATGCTGTAACACAGAGGCACCATTTTCGCTTCCCCCGCAAAGACAAACGGTGACTCACCTTCTCGGGGGGACCCTCTGCCACCGATTCCATCTGGCTGCATCTGAAAGAATGTAAGGACAAAAATCAGGGCACTGCAGGAGAACTTCACAGCTCCAGACATCCTGCATCAATCTACAAATCCCATCTAGAGTCCAAAGACGCCCTACATTACAAATTTCCAGGCCCCGGGACATGCCCCGCTATATACCTACACCAGGCTATGCAGCAGGGCAGAGCAGCTCCAGGCCAAACACCCAGACACCCGTGACACAGAACAAGACAAACAAGGGGACACAACGGGGGGAGAAAGCCCTGGGCGAGAAAAGAAGGCCCTCAGGGAGCCAGAGGCTGCCGAATGAGAGTACCTAGGTGAGACTGATGGCGGGCCTATAAGGCTCAGGGAACCCTGCAGGAAGGAAGAAGATGCTAACTGAATGACCTATTCCAAGCAACGCAGAGACGGATGCCCGAGAACCCTAGGGTCAGAATGCTCTACGGATCTTCGCATTGGTACCCGTCCTAATCTGCTAGGACGGATGGTTGCAGTGCACAGCTGTCGAGAACAGCTCAGAACAAGACCTCAAAAGACAGCTGACCGGATGCTGCGCCGATGCCCGCCCGGGCTCCCGAGTCAAAGGAAAGAAGGAATCGGCACTGGGCCGAGGAACACAGATGAGATCAGAGAGGCAAAGATGGACACCTGGGCTTCTGATAAGCCCCTCAAAGGACTAAGGCAAAAGACACAGAAGGCACGACGGACAAGTGACACACCGTGCACCGGCACTGCTCTGCCCTGAGCACTTCAGCACTGGGAGGCTTTTCCTTTATGTGGCCTAAGGGGCCACCCCCATCTCCAAAGCTGCCTCAGAAAGCCCTCCCAGCGCCTCGCTTTCATCCCCCTCTCAGCCTCCTAGCCCCCGACTTATCTCTCGGACGTCCGGGGTGAGAATCCACGTCGGCTGCGAAGGAAGGCCGCCTCGCCCGCTGGCAGTTTCCTTGTGTCACCGACCTGGGGCCCCTTGCTGAGCTGCAAGCAAGAACACCAAACATCACTGCACGATCTTAGCCGCACAGCAGCCAGTAAGCAACAATTCTGCTACTCACCGTTCCCCTAAGAACGCCCGGCTCCTCGGGCCCCACGCTTCGGCCTCGCCCGGAGGCCGACGAACTCGTGCCAGGGTCTGCCTGGGTGAAGAGGAGACGAGGTGACGTGGCATTGCTGAAACTCGAGCGGACCCTGGCACCTCCTCAATAGCTCCCCGACTCACAGCAAGTCCTCGGCCGCTCCTGAAGGCTCCCCGGGTGACACCCTCAAATGACCGAGATCAAGGCTTCATCACAGAGCCGTGTCCTGCCTCCGAATTCCCACGAGAGCGACGAAGTGGGTCTGTGGGCCACTTGCTGAGGGGGTCTCGGCGTAACACGAGCGGCCCGCCTAGAGCACACAGACAAGAATGGAGGCTAAGAGCTGCACCAGAAATTGAGACCTGAGCACTAACAACTGCTGCCAGCCACCGGTCACTGCTCACCTTGCCCACTTACCTTGACTGCTAAGAGCTGCCTTTAGTTCCTAAAAATAAAGACAAAGAACAATGCTGTAACACAGAGGCACCATTTTCGCTTCCCCCGCAAAGACAAACGGTGACTCACCTTCTCGGGGGGACCCTCTGCCACCGATTCCATCTGGCTGCATCTGAAAGAATGTAAGGACAAAAATCAGGGCACTGCAGGAGAACTTCACAGCTCCAGACATCCTGCATCAATCTACAAATCCCATCTAGAGTCCAAAGACGCCCTACATTACAAATTTCCAGGTCCCGGGACATGCCCCGCTATATACCTACACCAGGCTATGCAGCAGGGCAGAGCAGCTCCAGGCCAAACACCCAGACACCCGTGACACAGAACAAGACAAACAAGGGGACACAACGGGGGGAGAAAGCCCTGGGCGAGAAAAGAAGGCCCTCAGGGAGCCAGAGGCTGCCGAATGAGAGTACCTAGGTGAGACTGATGGCGGGCCTATAAGGCTCAGGGAACCCTGCAGGAAGGAAGAAGATGCTAACTGAATGACCTATTCCAAGCAACGCAGAGACGGATGCCCGAGAACCCTAGGGTCAGAATGCTCTACGGATCTTCGCATTGGTACCCGTCCTAATCTGCTAGGACGGATGGTTGCAGTGCACAGCTGTCGAGAACAGCTCAGAACAAGACCTCAAAAGACAGCTGACCGGATGCTGCGCCGATGCCCGCCCGGGCTCCCGAGTCAAAGGAAAGAAGGAATCGGCACTGGGCCGAGGAACACAGATGAGATCAGAGAGGCAAAGATGGACACCTGGGCTTCTGATAAGCCCCTCAAAGGACTAAGGCAAAAGACACAGAAGGCACGACGGACAAGTGACACACCGTGCACCGGCACTGCTCTGCCCTGAGCACTTCAGCACTGGGAGGCTTTTCCTTTATGTGGCCTAAGGGGCCACCCCCATCTCCAAAGCTGCCTCAGAAAGCCCTCCCAGCGCCTCGCTTTCATCCCCCTCTCAGCCTCCTAGCCCCCGACTTATCTCTCGGACGTCCGGGGTGAGAATCCACGTCGGCTGCGAAGGAAGGCCGCCTCGCCCGCTGGCAGTTTCCTTGAGTCACCGACCTGGGGCCCCTTTGCTGAGCTGCAAGCAAGAACACCAAACAGCACTGCACGATCTTAGCCGCACAGCGGCCAGTAAGCAACAATTCTGCTACTCACCGTTCCCCTAAGAACGCCCGGCTCCTCGGGCCCCACGCTTCGGCCGCGCCCGGAGGCCGACGAACTCGTGGCAGGGTCTGCCTGGGTGAAGAGGAGACGAGGTGAGGTGGCATTGCTGAAACTCGAGCGGACCCTGGCACCTCCTCAATAGCTCCCCGACTCACAGCAAGTCCTCGGCCGCTCCTGAAGGCTCCCCGGGTGACACCCTCAAATGACCGAGATCAAGGCTTCATCACAGAGCCGTGTCCTGCCTCCGAATTCCCACGAGAGCGACGAAGTGGGTCTGTGGGCCACTTGCTGAGGGGGTCTCGGCGTAACACGAGCGGCCCGCCTAGAGCACACAGACAAGAATGGAGGCTAAGAGCTGCACCAGAAATTGAGACCTGAGCACTAACAACTGCTGCCAGCCACCGGTCACTGCTCACCTTGCCCACTTACCTTGACTGCTAAGAGCTGCCTTTAGTTCCTAAAAATAAAGACAAAGAACAATGCTGTAACACAGAGGCACCATTTTCGCTTCCCCCGCAAAGACAAACGGTGACTCACCTTCTCGGGGGGACCCTCTGCCACCGATTCCATCTGGCTGCATCTGAAAGAATGTAAGGACAAAAATCAGGGCACTGCAGGAGAACTTCACAGCTCCAGACATCCTGCATCAATCTACAAATCCCATCTAGAGTCCAAAGACGCCCTACATTACAAATTTCCAGGCCCCGGGACATGCCCCGCTATATACCTACACCAGGCTATGCAGCAGGGCAGAGCAGCTCCAGGCCAAACACCCAGACACCCGTGACACAGAACAAGACAAACAAGGGGACACAACGGGGGGAGAAAGCCCTGGGCGAGAAAAGAAGGCCCTCAGGGAGCCAGAGGCTGCCGAATGAGAGTACCTAGGTGAGACTGATGGCGGGCCTATAAGGCTCAGGGAACCCTGCAGGAAGGAAGAAGATGCTAACTGAATGACCTATTCCAAGCAACGCAGAGACGGATGCCCGAGAACCCTAGGGTCAGAATGCTCTACGGATCTTCGCATTGGTACCCGTCCTAATCTGCTAGGACGGATGGTTGCAGTGCACAGCTGTCGAGAACAGCTCAGAACAAGACCTCAAAAGACAGCTGACCGGATGCTGCGCCGATGCCCGCCCGGGCTCCCGAGTCAAAGGAAAGAAGGAATCGGCACTGGGCCGAGGAACACAGATGAGATCAGAGAGGCAAAGATGGACACCTGGGCTTCTGATAAGCCCCTCAAAGGACTAAGGCAAAAGACACAGAAGGCACGACGGACAAGTGACACACCGTGCACCGGCACTGCTCTGCCCTGAGCACTTCAGCACTGGGAGGCTTTTCCTTTATGTGGCCTAAGGGGCCACCCCCATCTCCAAAGCTGCCTCAGAAAGCCCTCCCAGCGCCTCGCTTTCATCCCCCTCTCAGCCTCCTAGCCCCCGACTTATCTCTCGGACGTCCGGGGTGAGAATCCACGTCGGCTGCGAAGGAAGGCCGCTTCGCCCGCTGGCAGTTTCCTTGAGTCACCGACCTGGGGCCCCTTTGCTGAGCTGCAAGCAAGAACACCAAACATCACTGCACAATCTTAGCCGCACAGCAGCCAGTAAGCAACAATTCTGCTACTCACCGTTCCCCTAAGAACGCCCGGCTCCTCGGGCCCCACGCTTCGGCCGCGCCCGGAGGCCGACGAACTCGTGGCAGGGTCTGCCTGGGTGAAGAGGAGACGAGGTGAGGTGGCATTGCTGAAACTCGAGCGGACCCTGGCACCTCCTCAATAGCTCCCCAACTCACAGCAAGTCCTCGGCCGCTCCTGAAGGCTCCCCGGGTGACACCCTCAAATGACCGAGATCAAGGCTTCATCACAGAGCCGTGTCCTGCCTCCGAACTCCCACGAGAGCGACGAAGTGGGTCTGTGGGCCACTTGCTGAGGGGGTCTCGGCGTAACACGAGCGGCCCGCCTAGAGCACACAGACAAGAATGGAGGCTAAGAGCTGCACCAGAAATTGAGACCTGAGCACTAACAACTGCTGCCAGCCACCGGTCACTGCTCACCTTGCCCACTTACCTTGACTGCTAAGAGCTGCCTTTAGTTCCTAAAAATAAAGACAAAGAACAATGCTGTAACACAGAGGCACCATTTTCGCTTCCCCCGCAAAGACAAACGGTGACTCACCTTCTCGGGGGGACCCTCTGCCACCGATTCCATCTGGCTGCATCTGAAAGAATGTAAGGACAAAAATCAGGGCACTGCAGGAGAACTTCACAGCTCCAGACATCCTGCATCAATCTACAAATCCCATCTAGAGTCCAAAGACGCCCTACATTACAAATTTCCAGGCCCCGGGACATGCCCCGCTATATACCTACACCAGGCTATGCAGCAGGGCAGAGCAGCTCCAGGCCAAACACCCAGACACCCGTGACACAGAACAAGACAAACAAGGGGACACAACGGGGGGAGAAAGCCCTGGGCGAGAAAAGAAGGCCCTCAGGGAGCCAGAGGCTGCCGAATGAGAGTACCTAGGTGAGACTGATGGCGGGCCTATAAGGCTCAGGGAACCCTGCAGGAAGGAAGAAGATGCTAACTGAATGACCTATTCCAAGCAACGCAGAGACGGATGCCCGAGAACCCTAGGGTCAGAATGCTCTACGGATCTTCGCATTGGTACCCGTCCTAATCTGCTAGGACGGATGGTTGCAGTGCACAGCTGTCGAGAACAGCTCAGAACAAGACCTCAAAAGACAGCTGACCGGATGCTGCGCCGATGCCCGCCCGGGCTCCCGAGTCAAAGGAAAGAAGGAATCGGCACTGGGCCGAGGAACACAGATGAGATCAGAGAGGCAAAGATGGACACCTGGGCTTCTGATAAGCCCCTCAAAGGACTAAGGCAAAAGACACAGAAGGCACGACGGACAAGTGACACACCGTGCACCGGCACTGCTCTGCCCTGAGCACTTCAGCACTGGGAGGCTTTTCCTTTATGTGGCCTAAGGGGCCACCCCCATCTCCAAAGCTGCCTCAGAAAGCCCTCCCAGCGCCTCGCTTTCATCCCCCTCTCAGCCTCCTAGCCCCCGACTTATCTCTCGGACGTCCGGGGTGAGAATCCACGTCGGCTGCGAAGGAAGGCCGCCTCGCCCGCTGGCAGTTTCCTTGAGTCACCGACCTGGGGCCCCTTTGCTGAGCTGCAAGCAAGAACACCAAACATCACTGCACGATCTTAGCCGCACAGCGGCCAGTAAGCAACAATTCTGCTACTCACCGTTCCCCTAAGAACGCCCGGCGCCTCGGGCCCCACGCTTCGGCCGCGCCCGGAGGCCGACGAACTCGTGGCAGGGTCTGCCTGGGTGAAGAGGAGACGAGGTGAGGTGGCATTGCTGAAACTCGAGCGGACCCTGGCACCTCCTCAATAGCTCCCCGACTCACAGCAAGTCCTCGGCCGCTCCTGAAGGCTCCCCGGGTGACACCCTCAAATGACCGAGATCAAGGCTTCATCACAGAGCCGTGTCCTGCCTCCGAATTCCCACGAGAGCGACGAAGTGGGTCTGTGGGCCACTTGCTGAGGGGGTCTCGGCGTAACACGAGCGGCCCGCCTAGAGCACACAGACAAGAATGGAGGCTAAGAGCTGCACCAGAAATTGAGACCTGAGCACTAACAACTGCTGCCAGCCACCGGTCACTGCTCACCTTGCCCACTTACCTTGACTGCTAAGAGCTGCCTTTAGTTCCTAAAAATAAAGACAAAGAACAATGCTGTAACACAGAGGCACCATTTTCGCTTCCCCCGCAAAGACAAACGGTGACTCACCTTCTCGGGGGGACCCTCTGCCACCGATTCCATCTGGCTGCATCTGAAAGAATGTAAGGACAAAAATCAGGGCACTGCAGGAGAACTTCACAGCTCCAGACATCCTGCATCAATCTACAAATCCCATCTAGAGTCCAAAGACGCCCTACATTACAAATTTCCAGGCCCCGGGACATGCCCCGCTATATACCTACACCAGGCTATGCAGCAGGGCAGAGCAGCTCCAGGCCAAACACCCAGACACCCGTGACACAGAACAAGACAAACAAGGGGACACAACGGGGGGAGAAAGCCCTGGGCGAGAAAAGAAGGCCCTCAGGGAGCCAGAGGCTGCCGAATGAGAGTACCTAGGTGAGACTGATGGCGGGCCTATAAGGCTCAGGGAACCCTGCAGGAAGGAAGAAGATGCTAACTGAATGACCTATTCCAAGCAACGCAGAGACGGATGCCCGAGAACCCTAGGGTCAGAATGCTCTACGGATCTTCGCATTGGTACCCGTCCTAATCTGCTAGGACGGATGGTTGCAGTGCACAGCTGTCGAGAACAGCTCAGAACAAGACCTCAAAAGACAGCTGACCGGATGCTGCGCCGATGCCCGCCCGGGCTCCCGAGTCAAAGGAAAGAAGGAATCGGCACTGGGCCGAGGAACACAGATGAGATCAGAGAGGCAAAGATGGACACCTGGGCTTCTGATAAGCCCCTCAAAGGACTAAGGCAAAAGACACAGAAGGCACGACGGACAAGTGACACACCGTGCACCGGCACTGCTCTGCCCTGAGCACTTCAGCACTGGGAGGCTTTTCCTTTATGTGGCCTAAGGGGCCACCCCCATCTCCAAAGCTGCCTCAGAAAGCCCTCCCAGCGCCTCGCTTTCATCCCCCTCTCAGCCTCCTAGCCCCCGACTTATCTCTCGGACGTCCGGGGTGAGAATCCACGTCGGCTGCGAAGGAAGGCCGCCTCGCCCGCTGGCAGTTTCCTTGAGTCACCGACCTGGGGCCCCTTTGCTGAGCTGCAAGCAAGAACACCAAACATCACTGCACGATCTTAGCCGCACAGCGGCCAGTAAGCAACAATTCTGCTACTCACCGTTCCCCTAAGAACGCCCGGCTCCTCGGGCCCCACGCTTCGGCCGCGCCCGGAGGCCGACGAACTCGTGGCAGGGTCTGCCTGGGTGAAGAGGAGACGAGGTGAGGTGGCATTGCTGAAACTCGAGCGGACCCTGGCACCTCCTCAATAGCTCCCCGACTCACAGCAAGTCCTCGGCCGCTCCTGAAGGCTCCCCGGGTGACACCCTCAAATGACCGAGATCAAGGCTTCATCACAGAGCCGTGTCCTGCCTCCGAATTCCCACGAGAGCGACGAAGTGGGTCTGTGGGCCACTTGCTGAGGGGGTCTCGGCGTAACACGAGCGGCCCGCCTAGAGCACACAGACAAGAATGGAGGCTAAGAGCTGCACCAGAAATTGAGACCTGAGCACTAACAACTGCTGCCAGCCACCGGTCACTGCTCACCTTGCCCACTTACCTTGACTGCTAAGAGCTGCCTTTAGTTCCTAAAAATAAAGACAAAGAACAATGCTGTAACACAGAGGCACCATTTTCGCTTCCCCCGCAAAGACAAACGGTGACTCACCTTCTCGGGGGGACCCTCTGCCACCGATTCCATCTGGCTGCATCTGAAAGAATGTAAGGACAAAAATCAGGGCACTGCAGGAGAACTTCACAGCTCCAGACATCCTGCATCAATCTACAAATCCCATCTAGAGTCCAAAGACGCCCTACATTACAAATTTCCAGGCCCCGGGACATGCCCCGCTATATACCTACACCAGGCTATGCAGCAGGGCAGAGCAGCTCCAGGCCAAACACCCAGACACCCGTGACACAGAACAAGACAAACAAGGGGACACAACGGGGGGAGAAAGCCCTGGGCGAGAAAAGAAGGCCCTCAGGGAGCCAGAGGCTGCCGAATGAGAGTACCTAGGTGAGACTGATGGCGGGCCTATAAGGCTCAGGGAACCCTGCAGGAAGGAAGAAGATGCTAACTGAATGACCTATTCCAAGCAACGCAGAGACGGATGCCCGAGAACCCTAGGGTCAGAATGCTCTACGGATCTTCGCATTGGTACCCGTCCTAATCTGCTAGGACGGATGGTTGCAGTGCACAGCTGTCGAGAACAGCTCAGAACAAGACCTCAAAAGACAGCTGACCGGATGCTGCGCCGATGCCCGCCCGGGCTCCCGAGTCAAAGGAAAGAAGGAATCGGCACTGGGCCGAGGAACACAGATGAGATCAGAGAGGCAAAGATGGACACCTGGGCTTCTGATAAGCCCCTCAAAGGACTAAGGCAAAAGACACAGAAGGCACGACGGACAAGTGACACACCGTGCACCGGCACTGCTCTGCCCTGAGCACTTCAGCACTGGGAGGCTTTTCCTTTATGTGGCCTAAGGGGCCACCCCCATCTCCAAAGCTGCCTCAGAAAGCCCTCCCAGCGCCTCGCTTTCATCCCCCTCTCAGCCTCCTAGCCCCCGACTTATCTCTCGGACGTCCGGGGTGAGAATCCACGTCGGCTGCGAAGGAAGGCCGCCTCGCCCGCTGGCAGTTTCCTTGAGTCACCGACCTGGGGCCCCTTTGCTGAGCTGCAAGCAAGAACACCAAACATCACTGCACGATCTTAGCCGCACAGCGGCCAGTAAGCAACAATTCTGCTACTCACCGTTCCCCTAAGAACGCCCGGCTCCTCGGGCCCCACGCTTCGGCTGCGCCCGGAGGCCGACGAACTCGTGGCAGGGTCTGCCTGGGTGAAGAGGAGACGAGGTGAGGTGGCATTGCTGAAACTCGAGCGGACCCTGGCACCTCCTCAATAGCTCCCCGACTCACAGCAAGTCCTCGGCCGCTCCTGAAGGCTCCCCGGGTGACACCCTCAAATGACCGAGATCAAGGCTTCATCACAGAGCCGTGTCCTGCCTCCGAATTCCCACGAGAGCGACGAAGTGGGTCTGTGGGCCACTTGCTGAGGGGGTCTCGGCGTAACACGAGCGGCCCGCCTAGAGCACACAGACAAGAATGGAGGCTAAGAGCTGCACCAGAAATTGAGACCTGAGCACTAACAACTGCTGCCAGCCACCGGTCACTGCTCACCTTGCCCACTTACCTTGACTGCTAAGAGCTGCCTTTAGTTCCTAAAAATAAAGACACAGAACAATGCTGTAACACAGAGGCACCATTTTCGCTTCCCCCGCAAAGACAAACGGTGACTCACCTTCTCGGGGGGACCCTCTGCCACCGATTCCATCTGGCTGCATCTGAAAGAATGTAAGGACAAAAATCAGGGCACTGCAGGAGAACTTCACAGCTCCAGACATCCTGCATCAATCTACAAATCCCATCTAGAGTCCAAAGACGCCCTACATTACAAATTTCCAGGCCCCGGGACATGCCCCGCTATATACCTACACCAGGCTATGCAGCAGGGCAGAGCAGCTCCAGGCCAAACACCCAGACACCCGTGACACAGAACAAGACAAACAAGGGGACACAACGGGGGGAGAAAGCCCTGGGCGAGAAAAGAAGGCCCTCAGGGAGCCAGAGGCTGCCGAATGAGAGTACCTAGGTGAGACTGATGGCGGGCCTATAAGGCTCAGGGAACCCTGCAGGAAGGAAGAAGATGCTAACTGAATGACCTATTCCAAGCAACGCAGAGACGGATGCCCGAGAACCCTAGGGTCAGAATGCTCTACGGATCTTCGCATTGGTACCCGTCCTAATCTGCTAGGACGGATGGTTGCAGTGCACAGCTGTCGAGAACAGCTCAGAACAAGACCTCAAAAGACAGCTGACCGGATGCTGCGCCGATGCCCGCCCGGGCTCCCGAGTCAAAGGAAAGAAGGAATC
This sequence comes from Anomalospiza imberbis, assembly GCF_031753505.1. NCBI lineage: Eukaryota > Metazoa > Chordata > Aves > Passeriformes > Viduidae > Anomalospiza > Anomalospiza imberbis. The sequence continues at coordinate 127,319 of NW_027099795.1, read as the reverse complement.
GGCACTGGGCCGAGGAACACAGATGAGATCAGAGAGGCAAAGATGGACACCTGGGCTTCTGATAAGCCCCTCAAAGGACTAAGGCAAAAGACACAGAAGGCACGACGGACAAGTGACACACCGTGCACCGGCACTGCTCTGCCCTGAGCACTTCAGCACTGGGAGGCTTTTCCTTTATGTGGCCTAAGGGGCCACCCCCATCTCCAAAGCTGCCTCAGAAAGCCCTCCCAGCGCCTCGCTTTCATCCCCCTCTCAGCCTCCTAGCCCCCGACTTATCTCTCGGACGTCCGGGGTGAGAATCCACGTCGGCTGCGAAGGAAGGCCGCCTCGCCCGCTGGCAGTTTCCTTGAGTCACCGACCTGGGGCCCCTTTGCTGAGCTGCAAGCAAGAACACCAAACATCACTGCACGATCTTAGCCGCACAGCGGCCAGTAAGCAACAATTCTGCTACTCACCGTTCCCCTAAGAACGCCCGGCTCCTCGGGCCCCACGCTTCGGCTGCGCCCGGAGGCCGACGAACTCGTGGCAGGGTCTGCCTGGGTGAAGAGGAGACGAGGTGAGGTGGCATTGCTGAAACTCGAGCGGACCCTGGCACCTCCTCAATAGCTCCCCGACTCACAGCAAGTCCTCGGCCGCTCCTGAAGGCTCCCCGGGTGACACCCTCAAATGACCGAGATCAAGGCTTCATCACAGAGCCGTGTCCTGCCTCCGAATTCCCACGAGAGCGACGAAGTGGGTCTGTGGGCCACTTGCTGAGGGGGTCTCGGCGTAACACGAGCGGCCCGCCTAGAGCACACAGACAAGAATGGAGGCTAAGAGCTGCACCAGAAATTGAGACCTGAGCACTAACAACTGCTGCCAGCCACCGGTCACTGCTCACCTTGCCCACTTACCTTGACTGCTAAGAGCTGCCTTTAGTTCCTAAAAATAAAGACAAAGAACAATGCTGTAACACAGAGGCACCATTTTCGCTTCCCCCGCAAAGACAAACGGTGACTCACCTTCTCGGGGGGACCCTCTGCCACCGATTCCATCTGGCTGCATCTGAAAGAATGTAAGGACAAAAATCAGGGCACTGCAGGAGAACTTCACAGCTCCAGACATCCTGCATCAATCTACAAATCCCATCTAGAGTCCAAAGACGCCCTACATTACAAATTTCCAGGCCCCGGGACATGCCCCGCTATATACCTACACCAGGCTATGCAGCAGGGCAGAGCAGCTCCAGGCCAAACACCCAGACACCCGTGACACAGAACAAGACAAACAAGGGGACACAACGGGGGGAGAAAGCCCTGGGCGAGAAAAGAAGGCCCTCAGGGAGCCAGAGGCTGCCGAATGAGAGTACCTAGGTGAGACTGATGGCGGGCCTATAAGGCTCAGGGAACCCTGCAGGAAGGAAGAAGATGCTAACTGAATGACCTATTCCAAGCAACGCAGAGACGGATGCCCGAGAACCCTAGGGTCAGAATGCTCTACGGATCTTCGCATTGGTACCCGTCCTAATCTGCTAGGACGGATGGTTGCAGTGCACAGCTGTCGAGAACAGCTCAGAACAAGACCTCAAAAGACAGCTGACCGGATGCTGCGCCGATGCCCGCCCGGGCTCCCGAGTCAAAGGAAAGAAGGAATCGGCACTGGGCCGAGGAACACAGATGAGATCAGAGAGGCAAAGATGGACACCTGGGCTTCTGATAAGCCCCTCAAAGGACTAAGGCAAAAGACACAGAAGGCACGACGGACAAGTGACACACCGTGCACCGGCACTGCTCTGCCCTGAGCACTTCAGCACTGGGAGGCTTTTCCTTTATGTGGCCTAAGGGGCCACCCCCATCTCCAAAGCTGCCTCAGAAAGCCCTCCCAGCGCCTCGCTTTCATCCCCCTCTCAGCCTCCTAGCCCCCGACTTATCTCTCGGACGTCCGGGGTGAGAATCCACGTCGGCTGCGAAGGAAGGCCGCCTCGCCCGCTGGCAGTTTCCTTGAGTCACCGACCTGGGGCCCCTTTGCTGAGCTGCAAGCAAGAACACCAAACATCACTGCACGATCTTAGCCGCACAGCGGCCAGTAAGCAACAATTCTGCTACTCACCGTTCCCCTAAGAACGCCCGGCTCCTCGGGCCCCACGCTTCGGCCGCGCCCGGAGGCCGACGAACTCGTGGCAGGGTCTGCCTGGGTGAAGAGGAGACGAGGTGAGGTGGCATTGCTGAAACTCGAGCGGACCCTGGCACCTCCTCAATAGCTCCCCGACTCACAGCAAGTCCTCGGCCGCTCCTGAAGGCTCCCCGGGTGACACCCTCAAATGACCGAGATCAAGGCTTCATCACAGAGCCGTGTCCTGCCTCCGAATTCCCACGAGAGCGACGAAGTGGGTCTGTGGGCCACTTGCTGAGGGGGTCTCGGCGTAACACGAGCGGCCCGCCTAGAGCACACAGACAAGAATGGAGGCTAAGAGCTGCACCAGAAATTGAGACCTGAGCACTAACAACTGCTGCCAGCCACCGGTCACTGCTCACCTTGCCCACTTACCTTGACTGCTAAGAGCTGCCTTTAGTTCCTAAAAATAAAGACACAGAACAATGCTGTAACACAGAGGCACCATTTTCGCTTCCCCCGCAAAGACAAACGGTGACTCACCTTCTCGGGGGGACCCTCTGCCACCGATTCCATCTGGCTGCATCTGAAAGAATGTAAGGACAAAAATCAGGGCACTGCAGGAGAACTTCACAGCTCCAGACATCCTGCATCAATCTACAAATCCCATCTAGAGTCCAAAGACGCCCTACATTACAAATTTCCAGGCCCCGGGACATGCCCCGCTATATACCTACACCAGGCTATGCAGCAGGGCAGAGCAGCTCCAGGCCAAACACCCAGACACCCGTGACACAGAACAAGACAAACAAGGGGACACAACGGGGGGAGAAAGCCCTGGGCGAGAAAAGAAGGCCCTCAGGGAGCCAGAGGCTGCCGAATGAGAGTACCTAGGTGAGACTGATGGCGGGCCTATAAGGCTCAGGGAACCCTGCAGGAAGGAAGAAGATGCTAACTGAATGACCTATTCCAAGCAACGCAGAGACGGATGCCCGAGAACCCTAGGGTCAGAATGCTCTACGGATCTTCGCATTGGTACCCGTCCTAATCTGCTAGGACGGATGGTTGCAGTGCACAGCTGTCGAGAACAGCTCAGAACAAGACCTCAAAAGACAGCTGACCGGATGCTGCGCCGATGCCCGCCCGGGCTCCCGAGTCAAAGGAAAGAAGGAATCGGCACTGGGCCGAGGAACACAGATGAGATCAGAGAGGCAAAGATGGACACCTGGGCTTCTGATAAGCCCCTCAAAGGACTAAGGCAAAAGACACAGAAGGCACGACGGACAAGTGACACACCGTGCACCGGCACTGCTCTGCCCTGAGCACTTCAGCACTGGGAGGCTTTTCCTTTATGTGGCCTAAGGGGCCACCCCCATCTCCAAAGCTGCCTCAGAAAGCCCTCCCAGCGCCTCGCTTTCATCCCCCTCTCAGCCTCCTAGCCCCCGACTTATCTCTCGGACGTCCGGGGTGAGAATCCACGTCGGCTGCGAAGGAAGGCCGCCTCGCCCGCTGGCAGTTTCCTTGAGTCACCGACCTGGGGCCCCTTGCTGAGCTGCAAGCATGAACACCAAGGATAAATTTAACCTTAAATAGTATCTCCCAAATTCTCTGCAACAAGAAAACATACAAAACTGGACAAACCAAATAATTACAACCTGTATAATGTAGTAAAAATAATGCAACTATCTATATGATAAGAACCTCACTAATTAACTGCAGGACACTACCTCAAACCCACCAAAACAGACACTACATACTCACGCTTATGAACTCCACCTCAGCAGAATTAACATCCGGCCCTCTACTTCTTTCTATGACGCATAAAAACCATGGTGAACCTTAAAAAAGCATATCATCTTAAAATATTAATATTTTATTCATATTTTTATGGTATAAAAACAGTTCTAAATAATCCAACAAGAAACATCAAAACTAATAAAAAAAAAAAAACACCAAATCCCAGGAAAAAAATATCCAACAACAAACTCAATCCAAAAAATACCTTATCAGCACCTGAACCTAGAACCATAACATTCAAGAAGTACACCATGTCCCTTATCATACATCAACTACGAACCAAATGAAACGATACAATCTATTCCTGAAAACCACCTCCAAACCACAACATCAAGGAACTTCGGATAATTAAAAGCCGCACTCCCGGCACGAAAGCGGTTCCTCCGGCCGGTAGGGGCGGCGCCGCGCCGGGAGACCCCCGCCCGCTGCCCCCTCTGCCCGGCGGGGCCGGCACCGGGCCCGGGGCGCCCCGGCGGCGCCCGAGCCCCGCGCCCGGAGCGGACGGAGCGGCCGGCACCGGCGCAGCGCCGCGCCGCCTCTCCCGCCCGCCGGCCCGGCAAAGCTCCCCTCGGCTCCGCACGCCTCGCAGCGGCGCGGCTCTGGCGGTCCCGCGGCAGCCCGGCCGCGCCAAACTCCCCTTCCCCCTCAGCAGCTCCCCGGGCCATGCCAGCAGCGCCCGCGACAGAACCTTTGGTGCCGGCCCAGGGGCAGAAGAAGCGCCCTCCAACGCAGCGGCACACCCCGATTTCAACCCTTCAAACGCTGCGAGAGCTGCAGCTTCCTTCAGTTCAACCCCCGAAACCGACGCCACACTCAGGTGCTCGCCTCACTTCAACGAGGGCAAATAAATGTGTTCTCCCCTTCCATTTCATCCCCTAGAAGAGCAGAAAAGAAGGAGCTTTCCTCAAATGATGGTAAAAGGGGTATTTTTACCTCAATCCAAACCCTTTACAAGGAGGGACAACAGGGCAGCCCCCTCCATTTAAACCTAAGGGTGATGAAAATGGGGGAGGGGGGGGCTATCCTCAAGGCAAAAGCCATCATACAACAACAGTATTTTCCCCCTTCCCTTTAAAACATAACATCCCTATCACCCCTGGGATACCCCAACACCCTGGAAAAGGCAGGTTTTCCTTCAATCAATACCCTTAAAACCACAAGTGAACGGGAATCCCTCCCAGTTCAAACAGACAATAATGAAATAGAAGTTGCTTCCCCCACTTCGAATTTCTTTTGTCCTCATAACCCCCGTTTCTTGGGGTGGTTTTTTTTTTTTTTTTTTTTTTTTCCCTTAGGAGAACAACGGGGAGAGATTGGCAAGACGAAAATTGAAAGGGAAAGGAGAAAAGTCCCCACTACAAAGGCACACCGGCTCACCTGTTTGTCTGCCGCTTCCTGGCACAAAGGTTTGTTGCTCGGCACCTCCTTTGAGCAAAGCTCCAGGCATCCAAGTGCGTAGCCAGATGATCCCCCAGACCCTGTCTCAAGCTCTCACCGTCTTTCCAAGGACAGCCCCGGGAGCCCCCCATAAACCCCTCTTCTCCGGCAGCTCCATGCAAAAGTGAGCAAAGGCAAACCCCCTAAAACAGCCCCCGGCAGGAGCCGCCCCCTCATCATCCTCACAGCTCACGCCTGGGGCTGCTCTGAGCCCTCAGCATCCTCACAGCTCACACCTGGCGCTGTTGCCACTCTGCCTCTCCCTCTCCAGCACACAGCCCACTTCTAACACACACAGACCAAAGAGAAATCCACTACAGGTGTTGGCTCTTCTTAGTCCATTGGTTAGACGATTTAAACTCATACATGCATTGATAGTCATTAAGGGAAAGCTTTCCAGTGGAGAAAATAGTCATTTTGGTAGCACACTTTGATACACCTTCAGAAAAAGCAGAATCAGCACCAGCTCCTAAGACTCCTGCTGAGGAACCCAGCCCTCCTTAGGACACCCAAAGCAGCAGACCTCGAAAAAGGAGGGGAAAAGTCAAGCTTGGAGTGGAAAAAGTACACCAGCTTTAAAAATGCCTGCACACAGCAATAGTGGGAACCAGTCACATTTCTTTTTTCCTTGCTTTCTGTGATGACATAAATATGAAGTAAAAACACGTAAAACAAAAGGCAGAGCTAGGATTTTACAGGTCTTCATTTGGCAGTCTGGATGACAAACACCTCTTCCGGGACTGCGACACGTTTTGGGGACTGGCAGAGAATGGAGGCAAAAGGTGCCACAGAGCACTTTCTATTGCCTTCAGCCCCTGAAGGTGTTCTAATGGTTTCAGGGCACTTGCTTGGTTCATTCCTAGATCAAAACTTATGGCATTATTTTCAAGACTACTACCCATCCCCAGTCAGAGTTTCTTACATTCCTGGATACAAATGAGTGGGTAGAGAGAGGGTTTCTTTCCAAATGAATTCAGAGACAAATTCCTATTCTTACCAATAGCTACAAAAACGAAACACTTGACGGGATTTAGTATTCTACACACACCCCTCCCCGTGCATTTTGGGGCAGCTTTGGGTCCCTCTGGGGGACGGCACCCAGCGTGACCCCCCCTCGTTCGCCACCCACCTGCTCCTCCACCGCAGTGTGCCTCCCTCTCCGAGGGACCTTGGGGCGCCCCAAAGGACATCAGAGCCCCGCGTCTTCGCCCCCTTTTCCTGGCCCCCAAAGAAGGCACAGAACGAGTCCAACTGCCCCGCAGAGCAGCCCAGCACTTCCTTCAATCCCTCTCCACGTGTCCATCCCCCCCGAAAGGGACTCTGCCGCAACAAGAAAGCCCCCCGAAGGGTTGAAGCTCCTGCCCAGCCTCGCTGTCACAGGCGAGGGGCAGAAAGAGGGAGTGGCAGAGACGGCGGGGACGCGGCACGGACGGCACGGCACAGAGCGGGGGCCGCTCTCGGCGCGATGCCGGGAAAGCCCCGGGTCCGGCAGTGCCGGGCGGCGTTTGGCCGGCACGGGGGGATCCGCCGAGAGCCTCCGGCCCCGTGCGGGGACTCCTGCCAGGGCCCAGGGGCGCCGCGCCGGGGGGGTCTGCGGACAGAGAACAGGAATACGGGGAGAAAGAAGGAAGAAGGAGAGGCAGAGAGAGGGACAAGAGGGGGAGCCTCACAGAGCGCCCGCCGGGCTGCAGCCCGAGCCCGCCCCGGCCTGCTCGGGATGCCGCGCTCGGCGGAGCTCGGCTCGCTTCGGCTGAACTCGGCTCCTCGGCTCGCCTCGGCTTTTAGCCGCTAGACTCGGCTGGATTCGCCTCTTCGGCGCAGCTCGGCTCGGCTCGGCTGAACTCGGAGCCTCTCGGCTCGGCTCGGCTCGGCTCGGCTCGGCTCCCTTCGGCTCCCCGCCGCCGCCGCCTCCCGTTTCGCGCGCACAGCTCGGTGCTCGCCCGCTGCCGAGCCCCGCGGGCGGCCCGGCCCGGCCCGGCCCGGCCGTCGCTCGGAACCCACCCCCCCCAACCCCCCACCGCAAGATTAGACCATGCAGGGTTTCTGTGTTAAACCCTTTTTGTCCTATAAGGAGAGAACTTCTCTCTACCTCCTTCGTCTCCTCATTTTTCGTCTTGGATTGCAAAATCAGAGTTACAAAAACCTCGTCAAGTACAAGACTTAGTAAGTAGTCCAGAAGGTAGTCCCGTCAATTGCATAACCTAAAGAAAACCTTATACTTACGGTTCCACAAAAAAATCGGACCAGAGTCCTACTCACTGTGTCAAACCTTATTTAAAACACACAAAACCCCCAAAAGAAATAGTTCCACAACCAAAACAAAACCTACAAGTAACACCAACCAGAACCACACCTCCAAATACGCTGCTTATCAGCCACCAATCCTAAAAACCTATTTTCTACACACCTTGGTAGTACAGCTCTTCACAACTAACCTCATCCTTTACAAACACTAAATCGCAAACCAAAAAACTTACACGTGACGTCAACTCTTCAAAGAGCATTTAGACACTCATACCCCAAATGACAGTTCAACCACCAAAAGTAAAATTACCGAGATCATTACAAATAAATACCTGTCTAATATTTAGTTACAAAACAACCCCAAAACCACACAAAACCACAAAGAAGTTACCTCAAAACATCAAACCTACCTACCATTTAAAACAATTAACCCTACCAAGACCAAACATAACAAGAATACATTAAAAAAAAACCAAACAAACAAACAAAAAAAAAAAAAACCAAAAAAAAAAAAAACCAAAAAAAAACAACCAAAAAAAACCACCCAACCACCAACCAAAAATACCCAATGACTCCAACACAAATTGACTTCTCATTATCAAAATAGTATGACCTTTTAATAACCTAATTCTATTGTTTCTACATCTCTTTTAACACCTAAAAGAACTACAACTCACACTTGAACCACAGTAAATAAACTTACTTATTAACTAACCAAATGAAACAATAACACATCTGTACCTTTACATAAATTGCTGCCAAATATAAACATCTTTAAACATACTACTTTGCCAAATAAAACAACTGTTAATTTTTTATTCTTAACACACAATCATAAATAGAAAACATGTTTTAAAGTATACAAATCGAGAAATCACAAGAAATCAATTTACAAAAACATTACAAAATGGTTTTAGAAATTAATCAATTATGCAGAAATAAAAAATAAGCCCATCATATTTTCAAAAATTAAAACATCACTAAATAACTTAAATCATTATTAAAAACTAAAAGACTCATTTTATTATTAACTATAATTATTACTTTCCATCTCCCCTACCTACTTCATTTTTTACATGGAACTCTACAAAAATCCTTAACAAGTATATTTATAACTTAAATTCAAAAACATATATATATATATAAAAAAACATACTTAACAAATAATCCACATACCAAACATCTAAACGAATAAAAAAAAACCCTAATAAAATACTAAGATATTCATAACAAAAAAAGCCAAACTCATTAACATAAAAACCAATATAAACACATGGAAATACCTACAATTAAAAAATACATACCTGAATAAACAATATTCGTACCTTAATAATTCACTATAAACTCTTACCAATTAATGACTAACATTAATTACTTGATACCAATAAAATACAAGGAACTGTTACTTTACCCAATAAATGTAATAAACTATTATAATGTAACTAATAACTTTAAATCACACTTTATTAAAAATATAAAACATTAAAGCAAGGCATCCTAAAAAAAAATCCCGTTATTATCACTAAACAGAAAGAAAAAAAAAAAAAAATCTACAAATATCTATATACAGGTAGATAGATAATATATCCATCTCAACAGCACTGTCTGGGATTGATTCTTCTTTTCTCTCTTGACTCCTAAATTTATTAGCCATAGAGTATGGAGTAAGGAAATCATTTTATTTATCACCTTGTTCTCCAGAAACCTGAAAAACAAAATAAAACAAAACAAAAACAAAGGGAAAAAAAAAAACCACCCAACCACCAACCAAAAATACCCAATGACTCCAACACAAATTGACTTCTCATTATCAAAATAGTATGACCTTTTAATAACCTAATTCTATTGTTTCTACATCTCTTTTAACACCTAAAAGAACTACAACTCACACTTGAACCACAGTAAATAAACTTACTTATTAACTAACCAAATGAAACAATAACACATCTGTACCTTTACATAAATTGCTGCCAAATATAAACATCTTTAAACATACTACTTTGCCAAATAAAACAACTGTTAATTTTTTATTCTTAACACACAATCATAAATAGAAAACATGTTTTAAAGTATACAAATCGACGAAATCACAAGAAATCAATTTACAAAAACATTACAAAATGGTTTTAGAAATTAATCAATTACGCAGAAATAAAAAATAAGCCCATCATATTTTCAAAAATTAAAACATCACTAAATAACTTAAATCATTATTAAAAACTAAAAGACTCATTTTATTATTAACTATAATTATTACTTTCCATCTCCCCTACCTACTTCATTTTTTACATGGAACTCTACAAAAATCCTTAACAAGTATATTTATAACTTAAATTCAAAAACATATACATATATATATATATATATATATATAAAAAAACATACTTAACAAATAATCCACATACCAAACATCTAAACGAATAAAAAAAAACCCTAATAAAATACTAAGATATTCATAACAAAAAAAGCCAAACTCATTAACATAAAAACCAATATAAACACATGGAAATACCTACAATTAAAAAATACATACCTGAATAAACAATATTCCTACCTTAATAATTCACTATAAACTCTTACCAATTAATGACTAACATTAATTACTTGATACCAATAAAATACAAGGAACTGTTACTTTACCCAATAAATGTAATAAACTATTATAATATAACTAATAACTTTAAATCACACTTTATGAAAAATATAAAACATTAAAGCAAGGTATCCTAACAAAAAAAATCCCGTTATTATCACTACACAGAAAAAAAATTAAAAAAAAAAAATATATATCTACAAATATCTATATACAGGTAGATAGATAGATATATCCATCTCAACAGCACTGTCTGGGATTGATTCTTGTTTTCTCTCTTGTCTCCTAAATTTATTAGCCATAGAGTATGGAGTAAGGAAATCATTTTATTTATCACCTTGTTCTTCAGAAACCTGAAAAACCAAATAAAACAAAACAAAAACAAAGGGAAAAAAAAGAAAAAAAAAAAAAGAAAACCACATTTGAAAGGCAGATCCTCACCAGCAGCTGGTCCATCTCCTACAGGGGACCATATTCTAGTGCACTTTTGGTGCACTTGCCTGAACTTGGCGTGGCAGAAGAGATTATTTTTGTGAGGGAGAGAGGCGAGGGGAGGAGAAAGAATGTTCTAGACAGCTCAAATCCATTACTGTGCCACTTCCTGTGCAGCAGGTCCTGTGACAGGATGGGAACTGAGGGTGCTTGAAATTTAAAAGGTAAAGACACCAGCACAAGGTGCCACTTTGCTTTTTCAGGAAGTGGTTTCCAAGTCACAAAGCTTCCCCCCCCCAGCCCCTCCTCCTACCACAACCTGAAAGCGTCTTGATTCTGTTTTCAAAACCACAAGGGACACCTCAGCGTTCAGCAAGTTCTGCCAGTGCAGCCCTTGGTGCCCCCGCCTCCCTGCCTGTCACCCTTGCTTTCATCCTCAGCCACGTCATTCTTCCACCGGGGACGGGAAATTGTTCCCATTTCTCCTGTCCTCCTCCGGTTACCTTTTCTCTAAGCTGTGCGGGACCCAGGCGAGGAGGCTGCGATCCTCTAGCAGCTCATAGGCAGCTCTGGTGACACGGGCAGCACTCTGTAATATCTCCAGAATGCGACTCTGAAACAGAAAATGCAGCGTGTTCTTTTACAGCCAAGACCTAATTCTCTAACTTAAAATGAGCAATTTGGCTGGTACCTGATCAACGCCCCAGGTAAAACGAACACCACTTGTTCTCAGCAAGTCCAGAGAAGGAAAGACATTCTCCCTTCAAAGCTTCACACCACAGGTGCTGCGCTGACAAGAAGTATTCAAGTAGCAAGACAATTTTCTCCTTTGCCCAAGGTTTTGGTACTTGAAATACCCAGGGTGGGTGCTCCCAAACCTGAGAGCTCCTGGCCCCTGAGTTTCCCTCCTGCTGAAGCACCGTTCAGGTAACAAATGTGCTGGCCGGGGAATAGAGACCCCAAAAAGAAAAGGCCCCGACTGCAGGAGCAAAACCACGGCACCCACGTGAGGCTCCTTGATGGCAGGAAGCTGTTCCAGTTTCAGGGCATAAGGATGGGACTGGTTTAGACACAAGCAACTCTTTCCCCCTCCCCACATACACCTAACCGGCAAGGAACAGATTTTCAAGAGGACCAAGGCAGAATCGGCTGTTCCTTTCTCTGTGGTACTTGAGATCTTGAAGCCCCACAAGCTTGTTGTGGTTTGGGGGTAGTTGGGAACTGCTCTTTTTGAACTCTTACCTGGGAGCCCTCGTCACACAAAGGACTGCTGAAAAGGGAAAAGAATCACCCGGGAAATCCTCTGGTAGACGTGAAGCTCATAGCAGTGTTTGCCACACAGCCCCTCCCCAGGAAACCTGAGCATCCACTCACGCTCTGCTTTGTGCTGGAAGCCACAAAGAAAAATACCACCGTCAGACATTCAGACATTTCCAAAGAATACCAGCCCCTAAGAGCAACAAAACCCCGCTTCCCTCTGACTGCCAGCTCAGGGCTTCCCCGAGCTGGTTCTGGACTTCTGCATTTCCATTCCTATCAAATTTAATCGCTGACGTCCCGTGGGAGCAGTCAGTCTGCAGCCCAAACATGCAGTGGAAATGGAGTTTTAGAAGTTGCTGTTTCTAAAACACTTCCGTTGAACTCAAAGTTACTAATCTGAACTCAAAGTTACTAATCTGAACTCAAAGTTACTAATCTGAACTCAAAGAGGAATTGCAGCTAGCCGGGGCAGAACAGTCTTTGCTTGTGCTCACAGAGCATACACAGCACAGCTCGTTGCGCCTTAGTACGGAGAAAGCAACAAAAACCCCAGAGAATTGACATTTTTAATTGCAATACGAAACATAAGAAAGGTGCTTCTAATTAACTGCCTGTGGGAGAATGAGGTTTCCTTGTATTTGTACGGCTGCTTTTAACACGTTTCTGAAGAATTCCTGGATTGCCTAAAATGGGACTCTTACCTCAAAACCAAAACTGGAGAAAAGCTGGAGGAAAGCCGGTATTCCGGCTCAGGTCCAAATACTGGTGTGACAGAAGGAATCTCTTCACCTTCATGTACATGTGCTCCTCTGTAAAGAGAAAAAGCTGGCACCGTGGAGGAGGACAGTGCTCCCAATCCACAAGCACGGGCGACAATTTGTGGAAGCCGCAGCGAGCGTGCAGGGCTCCCAGCGGGCGGAGCAGCCTGGGGGTGCCGTCCGGATCAAAACACCCAGAAACCTGCGAGAAAGAAACGGAACGGAAGCCGGCTAAAAGCCGTCCCTGCGCCGATGACTCCTTCCAGCAACTTGCTCACGAGGAGGCAGGGATTGATTCGCTACTCACCAGCCCATCTGGCCACGGCACGGGCAACACCGTAAAAAATCCCGCGCGGGCGGCGCCGGCGTCAGGGTGGGGAGCAGGAGGCAGAGCGGGATCCTGGTTTTTCCCGCCGTTTTTGCCGCCCAGTTGGGAAGGTCAAGCGAGTCCGCGACATGCCGCTCCCAAGATGGCGGCAGCGAGGGGCCGTCGGCGGAGAGAGGCGTTTTTGCCGATGCCTGTCGGCCCCCGCCGAAAAATCCGCACGCCGGCGCTGCTGCTGACCCCACAGCCCTCGTGCACGGCCCTGGAATCGCCGCGGAAAATCCCGCCGGGGCGCCGCGGCGTCGGGGTTTTTGCGCAGGCAGCACTGTAGACCGACCGGGGCTCCTCGATTTTCCCGCCCTTTTTGCCGCCATCATGAGAAGGTCAAGTGAGTCCGCGACACTCCGGCCGAGCCACTCCCAAGATGGCGGCCGCTGCAGCGCCTCCGCGGGGGGCTGCAGTACCGCGCTCTGGCCACAAGGAGGCGGCACTGCCGCCCGCCTCAGCCGGGGGCTGCCGCTCGCCTTGGGGCCGCACGGGAAAAAAAAACAAAAACCAAAAAAACAACAAAAAAAAAAAAAAAAAAAAAACAAAAAAAAAAAAAAACCACCAACAAAAACCCCCTGCCTTTAACCCAATAAGAACCCAAATTAAAAAAAAAAACCAAACTTCTCTTGTAAACTATATTTCAATCTATTTTATTTTTATACTTTTCATGTTTATATCCACATTTTGATTTAGAGTGTATATGGATGTATAATCATAACATTTATTCCTATTACTTATATTTTATTATATTTTATATTTTTACACATATCTCAATATATTGATGATATATTTCTACATGCAGATTGATATTTCTAAAAGGTTTATACTGTTTATAATAAAACCCTTCCTCTACCCAAGTAAAAAAAAAAAAAAAAAATCCTTTCTTTTAAACCGTGTTGAATTTTTTAAAATTTATATTTTTCGCACTTATATTCAAATTTACATTTTAAATGTAGAGTGATGTATGGTGTTACTTATATTCTATTTCTTCCTATTACTTATTTTTATTTCTATATTATATTTTACAGATATCTTTATACATCGATTATATATTATCTGTATTTAGAATTATATCAAAATAAAATGTATATACATCTTTTTCTTTTCAAGAAAATTCCTGCCTTTAAGCAAACGAAACCTTAAAAAAGCCCTTTCTTCAAACGATCTTTAAATATTTACATATTTTCATAATTTTATTCACATTTGCATTTAGAGTGTATATTGACGTATTATATTAAAAAGATGTAATCTATATAATAATGCAACAAGATAGATAAATTATTATTTCTATTTTACGTCATCTATACGCCCATACATATATTTACTTACTTTTTAATTTTTATATAGATCTTAACGTATGTATGATGTATTTCTATACATAGACTTCTAGCTTTATTTTACAATTTTTGTAATAAAAACCCTGCCTACTACCAAATTAAATGAAACAAATTTATTTTAAACTATATTTGAATATTTCAGTATTTATGGTTTTGATATTTACGTTTATAAGAGCGTGTATATTGTATTACAATAAATTTTATATATACAATAAATACAAAATATTTTGTATTTAGACATAAAATATATTTGGATTATACTGTGTTATTATGAGACATACACAGTATTATATGTATTGTATTGATTTCTATGATTTTGGGGTTTTTTTGTACTTTATATTTCTATATATCTACACATATTAATGATACATTTTATGTTGATATTTTATATGGATTTAGTTTATAGCTATCATCTATGTTTACATGTATTTACACAAACATATAAAACACTCTCTATCAAACATTATAACATCTTGTGGTAAGAGATTATTTATGTTACATGTTCTCTTGATATGTATTCTCTTTGTATTTAAAACTGGAATTTTATATTCCCATTTTTATATTTCTGGATTTGTTTTCTTTCATTATAGTTATAATTTTGCATTTAAAATCCAATTCCTGAAACTAAAATGCCAATACAAACAGCATCCAATTCCCACCAATGCCGTCCAAAAATGCTAGAACGGCTCCACCGGCCAACCAACTACCAGCAAAAAAACCCCACACTACACTCTTTTCGCTAACAATTCTTATCACATCACACGAATGAAACAAAAATTTGTTCAAGCTCTATAGAAACCCACACAGCAAATCACAAAGACCACCAAAAAGAAGAAAAAAAAAAAACAAAAAACAAACCAAACCCAACTAACATACTAAACTCCAAACCCTACAGCAGACCCTGAACGTTACTAAAACCCAAAAATAGAACCAAAACTCTACCTCTACGCTAACTCATAAAGAGAACCCAATACTCTATAAAATTAACTAAAAAAACCCACCAAACTCATTACCGATATAAAAAAATCTAAACCACAGAGAAACAAACAAATCACCACCCAAATAAAATAACTGCCTTAAAAAAATCTAGCATATAAATACCCATGTTCCCAAAAATAAAACGAATAAAAAACTGCAACCAAATAGATCAAACTACAAAAAAAAACAAAAAAAAAAAACCAAAAACCCAACAACTTAAATTAACAACAGCAAAAGTATTCCTAACTCAATAAACCCATAACGCCTCAAACCATCAAAACCAAAATACTACCTAGAAATAAACACGAAGCCAAAAGATAAGTGTAACCGTAAACAATATCTCCCAAATTCTCTGCAACAATAAAACATACACGACAATCAAAAAACCAAATGAATAAAACCTCTATAATACACTAAACAATAATGCAATCATCAATATTATAAAAACCTCACTAATGAACTACAGGACACTACCTCAAACCCACCAAAACAAACACTACAGCCTCTACGGCAAAAAAAGTCACCACAACCGAATTAAAAACCTACCCTCTACTTCATGCTACGACCCATAAAAACCACTGTAAACCTTAAAAAATATAATTTTAAATTATAATTTTTATCCAACCAACCAACCAACCAAACAAAAAAAAACCCCAACCAAAATCCCACAAAAAAAAAAAAAAAAAAAAAAAAATCCAACAACAAAGCTCAATCGAAAAAACCCCTTGTCATCAGCACCTGAACCAAGAACCATGACATTCGAGAAGTACACCGTGTCCATTAGCATACACCTACTACGAACCAAACGAAACGATACAATCAATTCCTAAAAACCACCTCAAAACCGCCCCATCAAGGAACTTGGGAACATTGAAAGCCGCGCTCCCGGCACGAAAGCGGCTCCTCCGGCGGCTCCTCCGGCAGGCAGAGGCGGCGCCGCGCCGGGAGACCCCCGCCCGCTGCCCCCTCTGCCCGGCGGGGCCGGCACCGGGCCCGGGGCGCCCCGGCGGCGCCCGAGCCCCGCGCCCGGAGCGGACGGAGCGGCCGGCACCGGCCGGCACCGGCGCGGCGCCGCGCCGCCTCTCCCGCCCGCCGGCCCGGCAAAGCTCCCCTCGGCTCCGCACGCCTCGCAGCGGCGCGGCTCTGGCGGTCCCGCGGCAGCCCGGCCGCGCCAAACTCCCCTTCCCCCTCAGCAGCTCCCCGGGCCATGCCAGCAGCGCCCGCCACAGAACCTTTGGTGCCGGCCCAGGGGCAGAAGAAGCGCCCTCCAACGCAGCGGCACACCCCGATTTCAACCCTTCAAACGCTGCGAGAGCTGCAGCTTCCTTCAGTTCAACCCCCGAAACCGACGCCACACTCAGGTGCTCGCCTCACTTCCTCGAGGGCAAATAAATGTGTTCTCCCCTTCCATTTCGTCCCCTAGAAGAGCAGAAAAGAAGGGGCTTTCCTCAAATGAAATCCCTCAGATTGTGGGAATCTTTAAAATCAGAGGGTTTGGGGAAAGCTGCAAAAAAAAGGCAGGCCTCACAAACAGCACAACTGCGGGTAGAGCTAAGCACTAGACATCAGATTTGTCAGCAGACAAATTATACAAGAAGTAGCAGTTAACTACAACTACAGCAATGGTCTGTGTATTAACGCCCCTCTAGAACAACTCCCTAAGCTACAGAAAAGTACATCTAGCGAGACACTAGGAAGTTCTAAGCTTGAGAATGGAGCCCCGTGCATTGTGTTTTAAGGCTTACAAGCAGGTATTGCACTCGAAATAAGCGAGCATTGTTTTAAAAAGCAAAGGTACGTGTGCTTACAGGGGTTAGACAGAACTACTGTCAATATGCTTGTGCTTCGTGTGACCGGTCCAAAAACTTTCCAGTAAATTCTAACATTAGGTTCTTGGTCTGCTGGCGGGGATGTGAGCTGCTGGCATCTTCCCACTGTCATAAGCATGTCATGAGAGTGATGCGAGAAAATTAAACAGCTCGAGACGCCTTCCTCAGCAGTCCCGCCCCGTTCGTGATTTCTACATAGACCCCCGGCCGGCGAGACAAATGATGGGAAAGGGGGATTTTACCTCAAGCCAAACCCTTTAAAAGGAGGGACAACAGGGCTGCCCCCTCCATTTAAACCTAAGGGTGATGAAAATGGAGGGGGGGGTTAACCTCAAATCGAACCCATCAAACGACAACAATATTTTCCCCCTTCCATTTAAAATAGAACCCAGGGGTTCCCTGCCACCCCTGGGATACCCCTAACACCCTGGAAAAGGCAGGTTTGCCTTCAGCCAATACCCTCAAAACCACAAGCGAAGAGGGATTGCCCACCTGTTCAGACAGGGTCAATAATGGAAAAGAAGTCGCTACCTTCAATTTGAATTGCTTTTGTCCTCAAAATCCTTTTTTTTTTTTTTTTTTTTTTTTTTTTTCCCCCCCCTGGGAGCACCGTGGAGGGATTGGCAAGATGAAATTTAAAAGGGAAAGGAGAAATGTCCCCGCTACAAATACACATGGGCTCACCTGTTTGGCTGCTGCTTCTTCCCGGCACAAAGGTTTGTCCCTCGGCACCTCCTTGGAGCAATGCTCCAGGTATCCAAGTGATCCCCCAGACCCTGCTGTCTCAAGCTCTCACCGTCCTTCCAAGGACAGCCCCGGGAGCCCCCCAAAAGCTCCTCTTCTCCGGCAGCTCCATGCCAAAGTGAGCTGAGGCAAACCCCCTTAAAAGAGCCCCCGGCAGGAGCCGGCCCCTCCTCATCCTCACAGCTCACACCTGGGGCTGCTCGGGGTTTCTTTCCAAATGAATTCAGAGACAAATTCCTATTCTTACCAATAGCTACAAAAACGAAACACTTGACGGGATTTAGTATTCTACACACACCCCTCCCCGTGCATTTTGGGGCAGCTTTGGGTCCCTCTGGGGGACGGCACCCAGCGTGACCCCCCCTCGTTCGCCACCCACCTGCTCCTCCACCGCAGTGTGCCTCCCTCTCCGAGGGACCTTGGGGCGCCCCAAAGGACATCAGAGCCCCGCGTCTTCGCCCCCTTTTCCTGGCCCCCAAAGAAGGCACAGAACGAGTCCAACTGCCCTGCAGAGCAGCCCAGCACTTCCTTCAATCCCTCTCCACGTGTCCATCCCCCCCGAAAGGGACTCTGCCGCAACAAGAAAGCCCCCCGAAGGGTTGAAGCTCCTGCCCAGCCTCGCTGTCACAGGCGAGGGGCAGAAAGAGGGAGTGGCAGAGACGGCGGGGACGCGGCACGGACGGCACGGCACAGAGCGGGGGCCGCTCTCGGCGCGATGCCGGGAAAGCCCCGGGTCCGGCAGTGCCGGGCGGCGTTTGGCCGGCACGGGGGGATCCGCCGAGAGCCTCCGGCCCCGTGCGGGGACTCCTGCCAGGGCCCAGGGGCGCCGCGCCGGGGGGGTCTGCGGACAGAGAACAGGAATACGGGGAGAAAGAAGGAAGAAGGAGAGGCAGAGAGAGGGACAAGAGGGGGAGCCTCACAGAGCGCCCGCCGGGCTGCAGCCCGAGCCCGCCCCGGCCTGCTCGGGATGCCGCGCTCGGCGGAGCTCGGCTCGCTTCGGCTGAACTCGGCTCCTCGGCTCGCCTCGGCTTTTAGCCGCTAGACTCGGCTGGATTCGCCTCTTCGGCTCCTCGGCTCGCCTCGGCTTTTAGCCGCTAGACTCGGCTGGATTCGCCTCTTCGGCGCAGCTCGGCTCGGCTCGGCTGAACTCGGAGCCTCTCGGCTCGGCTCGGCTCGGCCCGGCTCGGCTCCCTTCGGCTCCCCGCCGCCGCCGCCTCCCGTTTCGCGCGCACAGCTCGGTGCTCGCCCGCTGCCGAGCCCCGCGGGCGGCCCGGCCCGGCCCGGCCCGGCCGTCGCTCGGAACCCACCCCCCCCACCCCCCCACCGCAAGATTAGACCATGCAGGGTTTCTGTGTTAAACCCTTTTTGTCCTATAAGGAGAGAACTTCTCTCTACCTCCTTCGTCTCCTCATTTTTCGTCTTGGATTGCAAAATCAGAGTTACAAAAACCTCGTCAAGTACAAGACTTAGTAAGTAGTCCAGAAGGTAGTCCCGTCAATTGCATAACCTAAAGAAAACCTTATACTTACGGTTCCACAAAAAAGAAATCGGACCAGAGTCCTACTCACTGTGTCAAACCTTATTTAAAACACACAAAACCCCCAAAAGAAATAGTTCCACAACCAAAACAAAACCTACAAGTAACACCAACCAGAACCACACCTCCAAATACGCTGCTTATCAGCCACCAATCCTAAAAACCTATTTTCTACACACCTTGGTAGTACAGCTCTTCACAACTAACCTCATCCTTTACAAACACTAAATCGCAAACCAAAAAACTTACACGTGACGTCAACTCTTCAAAGAGCATTTAGACACTCATACCCCAAATGACAGTTCAACCACCAAAAGTAAAATTACCGAGATCATTACAAATAAATACCTGTCTAATATTTAGTTACAAAACAACCCCAAAACCACACAAAACCACAAAGAAGTTACCTCAAAACATCAAACCTACCTACCATTTAAAACAATTAACCCTACCAAGACCAAACATAACAAGAATACATTAAAAAAAACCAAACAAACAAACAAAAAAAAAAAAAAAAACAAAAAAAAAAAAAAAAAAAAAAAAAACAACCAAAAAAAACCACCCAACCACCAACCAAAAATACCCAATGACTCCAACACAAATTGACTTCTCATTATCAAAATAGTATGACCTTTTAATAACCTAATTCTATTGTTTCTACATCTCTTTTAACACCTAAAAGAACTACAACTCACACTTGAACCACAGTAAATAAACTTACTTATTAACTAACCAAATGAAACAATAACACATCTGTACCTTTACATAAATTGCTGCCAAATATAAACATCTTTAAACATACTACTTTGCCAAATAAAACAACTGTTAATTTTTTATTCTTAACACACAATCATAAATAGAAAACATGTTTTAAAGTATACAAATCGAGAAATCACAAGAAATCAATTTACAAAAACATTACAAAATGGTTTTAGAAATTAATCAATTACGCAGAAATAAAAAATAAGCCCATCATATTTTCAAAAATTAAAACATCACTAAATAACTTAAATCATTATTAAAAACTAAAAGACTCATTTTATTATTAACTATAATTATTACTTTCCATCTCCCCTACCTACTTCATTTTTTACATGGAACTCTACAAAAATCCTTAACAAGTATATTTATAACTTAAATTCAAAAACATATATATATATATAAAAAAACATACTTAACAAATAATCCACATACCAAACATCTAAACGAATAAAAAAAAACCCTAATAAAATACTAAGATATTCATAACAAAAAAAGCCAAACTCATTAACATAAAAACCAATATAAACACATGGAAATACCTACAATTAAAAAATACATACCTGAATAAACAATATTCGTACCTTAATAATTCACTATAAACTCTTACCAATTAATGACTAACATTAATTACTTGATACCAATAAAATACAAGGAACTGTTACTTTACCCAATAAATGTAATAAACTATTATAATGTAACTAATAACTTTAAATCACACTTTATTAAAAATATAAAACATTAAAGCAAGGCATCCTAAAAAAAAATCCCGTTATTATCACTAAACAGAAAGAAAAAAAAAAAAAAAATCTACAAATATCTATATACAGGTAGATAGATAATATATCCATCTCAACAGCACTGTCTGGGATTGATTCTTCTTTTCTCTCTTGACTCCTAAATTTATTAGCCATAGAGTATGGAGTAAGGAAATCATTTTATTTATCACCTTGTTCTCCAGAAACCTGAAAAACAAAATAAAACAAAACAAAAACAAAGGGAAAAAAAAAAACCACCCAACCACCAACCAAAAATACCCAATGACTCCAACACAAATTGACTTCTCATTATCAAAATAGTATGACCTTTTAATAACCTAATTCTATTGTTTCTACATCTCTTTTAACACCTAAAAGAACTACAACTCACACTTGAACCACAGTAAATAAACTTACTTATTAACTAACCAAATGAAACAATAACACATCTGTACCTTTACATAAATTGCTGCCAAATATAAACATCTTTAAACATACTACTTTGCCAAATAAAACAACTGTTAATTTTTTATTCTTAACACACAATCATAAATAGAAAACATGTTTTAAAGTATACAAATCGAGAAATCACAAGAAATCAATTTACAAAAACATTACAAAATGGTTTTAGAAATTAATCAATTATGCAGAAATAAAAAATAAGCCCATCATATTTTCAAAAATTAAAACATCACTAAATAACTTAAATCATTATTAAAAACTAAAAGACTCATTTTATTAATAACTATAATTATTACTTTCCATCTCCCCTACCTACTTCATTTTTTACATGGAACTCTACAAAAATCCTTAACAAGTATATTTATAACTTAAATTCAAAAACATATATATATATATAAAAAAACATACTTAACAAATAATCCACATACCAAACATCTAAACGAATAAAAAAAAACCCTAATAAAATACTAAGATATTCATAACAAAAAAAGCCAAACTCATTAACATAAAAACCAATATAAACACATGGAAATACCTACAATTAAAAAATACATACCTGAATAAACAATATTCGTACCTTAATAATTCACTATAAACTCTTACCAATTAATGACTAACATTAATTACTTGATACCAATAAAATACAAGGAACTGTTACTTTACCCAATAAATGTAATAAACTATTATAATGTAACTAATAACTTTAAATCACACTTTATTAAAAATATAAAACATTAAAGCAAGGCATCCTAAAAAAAAATCCCGTTATTATCACTAAACAGAAAGAAAAAAAAAAAAAATCTACAAATATCTATATACAGGTAGATAGATAATATATCCATCTCAACAGCACTGTCTGGGATTGATTCTTCTTTTCTCTCTTGACTCCTAAATTTATTAGCCATAGAGTATGGAGTAAGGAAATCATTTTATTTATCACCTTGTTCTCCAGAAACCTGAAAAACAAAATAAAACAAAACAAAAACAAAGGGAAAAAAAAAAACCACCCAACCACCAACCAAAAATACCCAATGACTCCAACACAAATTGACTTCTCATTATCAAAATAGTATGACCTTTTAATAACCTAATTCTATTGTTTCTACATCTCTTTTAACACCTAAAAGAACTACAACTCACACTTGAACCACAGTAAATAAACTTACTTATTAACTAACCAAATGAAACAATAACACATCTGTACCTTTACATAAATTGCTGCCAAATATAAACATCTTTAAACATACTACTTTGCCAAATAAAACAACTGTTAATTTTTTATTCTTAACACACAATCATAAATAGAAAACATGTTTTAAAGTATACAAATCGACGAAATCACAAGAAATCAATTTACAAAAACATTACAAAATGGTTTTAGAAATTAATCAATTACGCAGAAATAAAAAATAAGCCCATCATATTTTCAAAAATTAAAACATCACTAAATAACTTAAATCATTATTAAAAACTAAAAGACTCATTTTATTATTAACTATAATTATTACTTTCCATCTCCCCTACCTACTTCATTTTTTACATGGAACTCTACAAAAATCCTTAACAAGTATATTTATAACTTAAATTCAAAAACATATACATATATATATATATATATATATATAAAAAAACATACTTAACAAATAATCCACATACCAAACATCTAAACGAATAAAAAAAAACCCTAATAAAATACTAAGATATTCATAACAAAAAAAGCCAAACTCATTAACATAAAAACCAATATAAACACATGGAAATACCTACAATTAAAAAATACATACCTGAATAAACAATATTCCTACCTTAATAATTCACTATAAACTCTTACCAATTAATGACTAACATTAATTACTTGATACCAATAAAATACAAGGAACTGTTACTTTACCCAATAAATGTAATAAACTATTATAATATAACTAATAACTTTAAATCACACTTTATGAAAAATATAAAACATTAAAGCAAGGTATCCTAACAAAAAAAATCCCGTTATTATCACTACACAGAAAAAAAATTAAAAAAAAAAAATATATATCTACAAATATCTATATACAGGTAGATAGATAGATATATCCATCTCAACAGCACTGTCTGGGATTGATTCTTGTTTTCTCTCTTGTCTCCTAAATTTATTAGCCATAGAGTATGGAGTAAGGAAATCATTTTATTTATCACCTTGTTCTTCAGAAACCTGAAAAACCAAATAAAACAAAACAAAAACAAAGGGAAAAAAAAGAAAAAAAAAAAAAGAAAACCACATTTGAAAGGCAGATCCTCACCAGCAGCTGGTCCATCTCCTACAGGGGACCATATTCTAGTGCACTTTTGGTGCACTTGCCTGAACTTGGCGTGGCAGAAGAGATTATTTTTGTGAGGGAGAGAGGCGAGGGGAGGAGAAAGAATGTTCTAGACAGCTCAAATCCATTACTGTGCCACTTCCTGTGCAGCAGGTCCTGTGACAGGATGGGAACTGAGGGTGCTTGAAATTTAAAAGGTAAAGACACCAGCACAAGGTGCCACTTTGCTTTTTCAGGAAGTGGTTTCCAAGTCACAAAGCTTCCCCCCCCCAGCCCCTCCTCCTACCACAACCTGAAAGCGTCTTGATTCTGTTTTCAAAACCACAAGGGACACCTCAGCGTTCAGCAAGTTCTGCCAGTGCAGCCCTTGGTGCCCCCGCCTCCCTGCCTGTCACCCTTGCTTTCATCCTCAGCCACGTCATTCTTCCACCGGGGACGGGAAATTGTTCCCATTTCTCCTGTCCTCCTCCGGTTACCTTTTCTCTAAGCTGTGCGGGACCCAGGCGAGGAGGCTGCGATCCTCTAGCAGCTCATAGGCAGCTCTGGTGACACGGGCAGCACTCTGTAATATCTCCAGAATGCGACTCTGAAACAGAAAATGCAGCGTGTTCTTTTACAGCCAAGACCTAATTCTCTAACTTAAAATGAGCAATTTGGCTGGTACCTGATCAACGCCCCAGGTAAAACGAACACCACTTGTTCTCAGCAAGTCCAGAGAAGGAAAGACATTCTCCCTTCAAAGCTTCACACCACAGGTGCTGCGCTGACAAGAAGTATTCAAGTAGCAAGACAATTTTCTCCTTTGCCCAAGGTTTTGGTACTTGAAATACCCAGGGTGGGTGCTCCCAAACCTGAGAGCTCCTGGCCCCTGAGTTTCCCTCCTGCTGAAGCACCGTTCAGGTAACAAATGTGCTGGCCGGGGAATAGAGACCCCAAAAAGAAAAGGCCCCGACTGCAGGAGCAAAACCACGGCACCCACGTGAGGCTCCTTGATGGCAGGAAGCTGTTCCAGTTTCAGGGCATAAGGATGGGACTGGTTTAGACACAAGCAACTCTTTCCCCCTCCCCACATACACCTAACCGGCAAGGAACAGATTTTCAAGAGGACCAAGGCAGAATCGGCTGTTCCTTTCTCTGTGGTACTTGAGATCTTGAAGCCCCACAAGCTTGTTGTGGTTTGGGGGTAGTTGGGAACTGCTCTTTTTGAACTCTTACCTGGGAGCCCTCGTCACACAAAGGACTGCTGAAAAGGGAAAAGAATCACCCGGGAAATCCTCTGGTAGACGTGAAGCTCATAGCAGTGTTTGCCACACAGCCCCTCCCCAGGAAACCTGAGCATCCACTCACGCTCTGCTTTGTGCTGGAAGCCACAAAGAAAAATACCACCGTCAGACATTCAGACATTTCCAAAGAATACCAGCCCCTAAGAGCAACAAAACCCCGCTTCCCTCTGACTGCCAGCTCAGGGCTTCCCCGAGCTGGTTCTGGACTTCTGCATTTCCATTCCTATCAAATTTAATCGCTGACGTCCCGTGGGAGCAGTCAGTCTGCAGCCCAAACATGCAGTGGAAATGGAGTTTTAGAAGTTGCTGTTTCTAAAACACTTCCGTTGAACTCAAAGTTACTAATCTGAACTCAAAGTTACTAATCTGAACTCAAAGTTACTAATCTGAACTCAAAGAGGAATTGCAGCTAGCCGGGGCAGAACAGTCTTTGCTTGTGCTCACAGAGCATACACAGCACAGCTCGTTGCGCCTTAGTACGGAGAAAGCAACAAAAACCCCAGAGAATTGACATTTTTAATTGCAATACGAAACATAAGAAAGGTGCTTCTAATTAACTGCCTGTGGGAGAATGAGGTTTCCTTGTATTTGTACGGCTGCTTTTAACACGTTTCTGAAGAATTCCTGGATTGCCTAAAATGGGACTCTTACCTCAAAACCAAAACTGGAGAAAAGCTGGAGGAAAGCCGGTATTCCGGCTCAGGTCCAAATACTGGTGTGACAGAAGGAATCTCTTCACCTTCATGTACATGTGCTCCTCTGTAAAGAGAAAAAGCTGGCACCGTGGAGGAGGACAGTGCTCCCAATCCACAAGCACGGGCGACAATTTGTGGAAGCCGCAGCGAGCGTGCAGGGCTCCCAGCGGGCGGAGCAGCCTGGGGGTGCCGTCCGGATCAAAACACCCAGAAACCTGCGAGAAAGAAACGGAACGGAAGCCGGCTAAAAGCCGTCCCTGCGCCGATGACTCCTTCCAGCAACTTGCTCACGAGGAGGCAGGGATTGATTCGCTACTCACCAGCCCATCTGGCCACGGCACGGGCAACACCGTAAAAAATCCCGCGCGGGCGGCGCCGGCGTCAGGGTGGGGAGCAGGAGGCAGAGCGGGATCCTGGTTTTTGCCGCCGTTTTTGCCGCCCAGTTGGGAAGGTCAAGCGAGTCCGCGACATGCCGCTCCCAAGATGGCGGCAGCGAGGGGCCGTCGGCGGAGAGAGGCGTTTTTGCCGATGCCTGTCGGCCCCCGCCGAAAAATCCGCACGCCGGCGCTGCTGCTGACCCCACAGCCCTCGTGCACGGCCCTGGAATCGCCGCGGAAAATCCCGCCGGGGCGCCGCGGCGTCGGGGTTTTTGCGCAGGCAGCACTGTAGACCGACCGGGGCTCCTCGATTTTCCCGCCCTTTTTGCCGCCATCATGAGAAGGTCAAGTGAGTCCGCGACACTCCGGCCGAGCCACTCCCAAGATGGCGGCCGCTGCAGCGCCTCCGCGGGGGGCTGCAGTACCGCGCTCTGGCCACAAGGAGGCGGCACTGCCGCCCGCCTCAGCCGGGGGCTGCCGCTCGCCTTGGGGCCGCACGGGAAAAAAAAACAAAAACCAAAAAAACAACAAAAAAAAAAAAAAAAAAAACAAAAAAAAAAAAAACCACCAACAAAAACCCCCTGCCTTTAACCCAATAAGAACCCAAATTAAAAAAAAAAAACCAAACTTCTCTTGTAAACTATATTTCAATCTATTTTATTTTTATACTTTTCATGTTTATATCCACATTTTGATTTAGAGTGTATATGGATGTATAATCATAACATTTATTCCTATTACTTATATTTTATTATATTTTATATTTTTACACATATCTCAATATATTGATGATATATTTCTACATGCAGATTGATATTTCTAAAAGGTTTATACTGTTTATAATAAAACCCTTCCTCTACCCAAGTAAAAAAAAAAAAAAAAAATCCTTTCTTTTAAACCGTGTTGAATTTTTTAAAATTTATATTTTTCGCACTTATATTCAAATTTACATTTTAAATGTAGAGTGATGTATGGTGTTACTTATATTCTATTTCTTCCTATTACTTATTTTTATTTCTATATTATATTTTACAGATATCTTTATACATCGATTATATATTATCTGTATTTAGAATTATATCAAAATAAAATGTATATACATCTTTTTCTTTTCAAGAAAATTCCTGCCTTTAAGCAAACGAAACCTTAAAAAAGCCCTTTCTTCAAACGATCTTTAAATATTTACATATTTTCATAATTTTATTCACATTTGCATTTAGAGTGTATATTGACGTATTATATTAAAAAGATGTAATCTATATAATAATGCAACAAGATAGATAAATTATTATTTCTATTTTACGTCATCTATACGCCCATACATATATTTACTTACTTTTTAATTTTTATATAGATCTTAACGTATGTATGATGTATTTCTATACATAGACTTCTAGCTTTATTTTACAATTTTTGTAATAAAAACCCTGCCTACTACCAAATTAAATGAAACAAATTTATTTTAAACTATATTTGAATATTTCAGTATTTATGGTTTTGATATTTACGTTTATAAGAGCGTGTATATTGTATTACAATAAATTTTATATATACAATAAATACAAAATATTTTGTATTTAGACATAAAATATATTTGGATTATACTGTGTTATTATGAGACATACACAGTATTATATGTATTGTATTGATTTCTATGATTTTGGGGTTTTTTTGTACTTTATATTTCTATATATCTACACATATTAATGATACATTTTATGTTGATATTTTATATGGATTTAGTTTATAGCTATCATCTATGTTTACATGTATTTACACAAACATATAAAACACTCTCTATCAAACATTATAACATCTTGTGGTAAGAGATTATTTATGTTACATGTTCTCTTGATATGTATTCTCTTTGTATTTAAAACTGGAATTTTATATTCCCATTTTTATATTTCTGGATTTGTTTTCTTTCATTATAGTTATAATTTTGCATTTAAAATCCAATTCCTGAAACTAAAATGCCAATACAAACAGCATCCAATTCCCACCAATGCCGTCCAAAAATGCTAGAACGGCTCCACCGGCCAACCAACTACCAGCAAAAAAACCCCACACTACACTCTTTTCGCTAACAATTCTTATCACATCACACGAATGAAACAAAAATTTGTTCAAGCTCTATAGAAACCCACACAGCAAATCACAAAGACCACCAAAAAGAAGAAAAAAAAAAAAACAAAAAACAAACCAAACCCAACTAACATACTAAACTCCAAACCCTACAGCAGACCCTGAACGTTACTAAAACCCAAAAATAGAACCAAAACTCTACCTCTACGCTAACTCATAAAGAGAACCCAATACTCTATAAAATTAACTAAAAAAACCCACCAAACTCATTACCGATATAAAAAAATCTAAACCACAGAGAAACAAACAAATCACCACCCAAATAAAATAACTGCCTTAAAAAAATCTAGCATATAAATACCCATGTTCCCAAAAATAAAACGAATAAAAAACTGCAACCAAATAGATCAAACTACAAAAAAAAACAAAAAAAAAAAACCAAAAACCCAACAACTTAAATTAACAACAGCAAAAGTATTCCTAACTCAATAAACCCATAACGCCTCAAACCATCAAAACCAAAATACTACCTAGAAATAAACACGAAGCCAAAAGATAAGTGTAACCGTAAACAATATCTCCCAAATTCTCTGCAACAATAAAACATACACGACAATCAAAAAACCAAATGAATAAAACCTCTATAATACACTAAACAATAATGCAATCATCAATATTATAAAAACCTCACTAATGAACTACAGGACACTACCTCAAACCCACCAAAACAAACACTACAGCCTCTACGGCAAAAAAAGTCACCACAACCGAATTAAAAACCTACCCTCTACTTCATGCTACGACCCATAAAAACCACTGTAAACCTTAAAAAATATAATTTTAAATTATAATTTTTATCCAACCAACCAACCAAACAAACAAACAAAAAAAAACCCCAACCAAAATCCCACAAAAAAAAAAAAAAAAAAAAAAATCCAACAACAAAGCTCAATCGAAAAAACCCCTTGTCATCAGCACCTGAACCAAGAACCATGACATTCGAGAAGTACACCGTGTCCATTAGCATACACCTACTACGAACCAAACGAAACGATACAATCAATTCCTAAAAACCACCTCAAAACCGCCCCATCAAGGAACTTGGGAACATTGAAAGCCGCGCTCCCGGCACGAAAGCGGCTCCTCCGGCGGCTCCTCCGGCAGGCAGAGGCGGCGCCGCGCCGGGAGACCCCCGCCCGCTGCCCCCTCTGCCCGGCGGGGCCGGCACCGGGCCCGGGGCGCCCCGGCGGCGCCCGAGCCCCGCGCCCGGAGCGGACGGAGCGGCCGGCACCGGCCGGCACCGGCGCGGCGCCGCGCCGCCTCTCCCGCCCGCCGGCCCGGCAAAGCTCCCCTCGGCTCCGCACGCCTCGCAGCGGCGCGGCTCTGGCGGTCCCGCGGCAGCCCGGCCGCGCCAAACTCCCCTTCCCCCTCAGCAGCTCCCCGGGCCATGCCAGCAGCGCCCGCCACAGAACCTTTGGTGCCGGCCCAGGGGCAGAAGAAGCGCCCTCCAACGCAGCGGCACACCCCGATTTCAACCCTTCAAACGCTGCGAGAGCTGCAGCTTCCTTCAGTTCAACCCCCGAAACCGACGCCACACTCAGGTGCTCGCCTCACTTCCTCGAGGGCAAATAAATGTGTTCTCCCCTTCCATTTCGTCCCCTAGAAGAGCAGAAAAGAAGGGGCTTTCCTCAAATGAAATCCCTCAGATTGTGGGAATCTTTAAAATCAGAGGGTTTGGGGAAAGCTGCAAAAAAAAGGCAGGCCTCACAAACAGCACAACTGCGGGTAGAGCTAAGCACTAGACATCAGATTTGTCAGCAGACAAATTATACAAGAAGTAGCAGTTAACTACAACTACAGCAATGGTCTGTGTATTAACGCCCCTCTAGAACAACTCCCTAAGCTACAGAAAAGTACATCTAGCGAGACACTAGGAAGTTCTAAGCTTGAGAATGGAGCCCCGTGCATTGTGTTTTAAGGCTTACAAGCAGGTATTGCACTCGAAATAAGCGAGCATTTTTTTAAAAAGCAAAGGTACGTGTGCTTACAGGGGTTAGACAGAACTACTGTCAATATGCTTGTGCTTCGTGTGACCGGTCCAAAAACTTTCCAGTAAATTCTAACATTAGGTTCTTGGTCTGCTGGCGGGGATGTGAGCTGCTGGCATCTTCCCACTGTCATAAGCATGTCATGAGAGTGATGCGAGAAAATTAAACAGCTCGAGACGCCTTCCTCAGCAGTCCCGCCCCGTTCGTGATTTCTACATAGACCCCCGGCCGGCGAGACAAATGATGGGAAAGGGGGATTTTACCTCAAGCCAAACCCTTTAAAAGGAGGGACAACAGGGCTGCCCCCTCCATTTAAACCTAAGGGTGATGAAAATGGAGGGGGGGGTTAACCTCAAATCGAACCCATCAAACGACAACAATATTTTCCCCCTTCCATTTAAAATAGAACCCAGGGGTTCCCTGCCACCCCTGGGATACCCCTAACACCCTGGAAAAGGCAGGTTTGCCTTCAGCCAATATCCTCAAAACCACAAGCGAAGAGGGATTGCCCACCTGTTCAGACAGGGTCAATAATGGAAAAGAAGTCGCTACCTTCAATTTGAATTGCTTTTGTCCTCAAAATCCTTTTTTTTTTTTTTTTTTTTTTTTCCCCCCCCTGGGAGCACCGTGGAGGGATTGGCAAGATGAAATTTAAAAGGGAAAGGAGAAATGTCCCCGCTACAAATACACATGGGCTCACCTGTTTGGCTGCTGCTTCTTCCCGGCACAAAGGTTTGTCCCTCGGCACCTCCTTGGAGCAATGCTCCAGGTATCCAAGTGATCCCCCAGACCCTGCTGTCTCAAGCTCTCACCGTCCTTCCAAGGACAGCCCCGGGAGCCCCCCAAAAGCTCCTCTTCTCCGGCAGCTCCATGCCAAAGTGAGCTGAGGCAAACCCCCTTAAAAGAGCCCCCGGCAGGAGCCGGCCCCTCCTCATCCTCACAGCTCACACCTGGGGCTGCTCGGGGTTTCTTTCCAAATGAATTCAGAGACAAATTCCTATTCTTACCAATAGCTACAAAAACGAAACACTTGACGGGATTTAGTATTCTACACACACCCCTCCCCGTGCATTTTGGGGCAGCTTTGGGTCCCTCTGGGGGACGGCACCCAGCGTGACCCCCCCTCGTTCGCCACCCACCTGCTCCTCCACCGCAGTGTGCCTCCCTCTCCGAGGGACCTTGGGGCGCCCCAAAGGACATCAGAGCCCCGCGTCTTCGCCCCCTTTTCCTGGCCCCCAAAGAAGGCACAGAACGAGTCCAACTGCCCTGCAGAGCAGCCCAGCACTTCCTTCAATCCCTCTCCACGTGTCCATCCCCCCCGAAAGGGACTCTGCCGCAACAAGAAAGCCCCCCGAAGGGTTGAAGCTCCTGCCCAGCCTCGCTGTCACAGGCGAGGGGCAGAAAGAGGGAGTGGCAGAGACGGCGGGGACGCGGCACGGACGGCACGGCACAGAGCGGGGGCCGCTCTCGGCGCGATGCCGGGAAAGCCCCGGGTCCGGCAGTGCCGGGCGGCGTTTGGCCGGCACGGGGGGATCCGCCGAGAGCCTCCGGCCCCGTGCGGGGACTCCTGCCAGGGCCCAGGGGCGCCGCGCCGGGGGGGTCTGCGGACAGAGAACAGGAATACGGGGAGAAAGAAGGAAGAAGGAGAGGCAGAGAGAGGGACAAGAGGGGGAGCCTCACAGAGCGCCCGCCGGGCTGCAGCCCGAGCCCGCCCCGGCCTGCTCGGGATGCCGCGCTCGGCGGAGCTCGGCTCGCTTCGGCTGAACTCGGCTCCTCGGCTCGCCTCGGCTTTTAGCCGCTAGACTCGGCTGGATTCGCCTCTTCGGCGCAGCTCGGCTCGGCTCGGCTGAACTCGGAGCCTCTCGGCTCGGCTCGGCTCGGCTCGGCTCCCTTCGGCCCAGCTCGGCTCCCTTCGGCCCAGCTCGGCTCCCTTCGGCTCCCCGCCGCCGCCGCCTCCCGTTTCGCGCGCACAGCTCGGTGCTCGCCCGCTGCCGAGCCCCGCGGGCGGCCCGGCCCGGCCCGGCCCGGCCGTCGCTCGGAACCCACCCCCCCCACCCCCCCACCGCAAGATTAGACCATGCAGGGTTTCTGTGTTAAACCCTTTTTGTCCTATAAGGAGAGAACTTCTCTCTACCTCCTTCGTCTCCTCATTTTTCGTCTTGGATTGCAAAATCAGAGTTACAAAAACCTCGTCAAGTACAAGACTTAGTAAGTAGTCCAGAAGGTAGTCCCGTCAATTGCATAACCTAAAGAAAACCTTATACTTACGGTTCCACAAAAAAGAAATCGGACCAGAGTCCTACTCACTGTGTCAAACCTTATTTAAAACACACAAAACCCCCAAAAGAAATAGTTCCACAACCAAAACAAAACCTACAAGTAACACCAACCAGAACCACACCTCCAAATACGCTGCTTATCAGCCACCAATCCTAAAAACCTATTTTCTACACACCTTGGTAGTACAGCTCTTCACAACTAACCTCATCCTTTACAAACACTAAATCGCAAACCAAAAAACTTACACGTGACGTCAACTCTTCAAAGAGCATTTAGACACTCATACCCCAAATGACAGTTCAACCACCAAAAGTAAAATTACCGAGATCATTACAAATAAATACCTGTCTAATATTTAGTTACAAAACAACCCCAAAACCACACAAAACCACAAAGAAGTTACCTCAAAACATCAAACCTACCTACCATTTAAAACAATTAACCCTACCAAGACCAAACATAACAAGAATACATTAAAAAAAAACCAAACAAACAAACAAACAAAAAAAACAAAAACAAAAAAAAAAAAAAAAAAAAAAAAAAAACAAAAAAAACAACCAAAAAAAACCACCCAACCACCAACCAAAAATACCCAATGACTCCAACACAAATTGACTTCTCATTATCAAAATAGTATGACCTTTTAATAACCTAATTCTATTGTTTCTACATCTCTTTTAACACCTAAAAGAACTACAACTCACACTTGAACCACAGTAAATAAACTTACTTATTAACTAACCAAATGAAACAATAACACATCTGTACCTTTACATAAATTGCTGCCAAATATAAACATCTTTAAACATACTACTTTGCCAAATAAAACAACTGTTAATTTTTTATTCTTAACACACAATCATAAATAGAAAACATGTTTTAAAGTATACAAATCGAGAAATCACAAGAAATCAATTTACAAAAACATTACAAAATGGTTTTAGAAATTAATCAATTATGCAGAAATAAAAAATAAGCCCATCATATTTTCAAAAATTAAAACATCACTAAATAACTTAAATCATTATTAAAAACTAAAAGACTCATTTTATTATTAACTATAATTATTACTTTCCATCTCCCCTACCTACTTCATTTTTTACATGGAACTCTACAAAAATCCTTAACAAGTATATTTATAACTTAAATTCAAAAACATATATATATATATAAAAAAACATACTTAACAAATAATCCACATACCAAACATCTAAACGAATAAAAAAAAACCCTAATAAAATACTAAGATATTCATAACAAAAAAAGCCAAACTCATTAACATAAAAACCAATATAAACACATGGAAATACCTACAATTAAAAAATACATACCTGAATAAACAATATTCGTACCTTAATAATTCACTATAAACTCTTACCAATTAATGACTAACATTAATTACTTGATACCAATAAAATACAAGGAACTGTTACTTTACCCAATAAATGTAATAAACTATTATAATGTAACTAATAACTTTAAATCACACTTTATTAAAAATATAAAACATTAAAGCAAGGCATCCTAAAAAAAAATCCCGTTATTATCACTAAACAGAAAGAAAAAAAAAAAAAAAATATATCTACAAATATCTATATACAGGTAGATAGATAGATATATCCATCTCAACAGCACTGTCTGGGATTGATTCTTGTTTTCTCTCTTGTCTCCTAAATTTATTAGCCATAGAGTATGGAGTAAGGAAATCATTTTATTTATCACCTTGTTCTCCAGAAACCTGAAAAACAAAATAAAACAAAACAAAAACAAAGGGAAAAAAAAAAACCACCCAACCACCAACCAAAAATACCCAATGACTCCAACACAAATTGACTTCTCATTATCAAAATAGTATGACCTTTTAATAACCTAATTCTATTGTTTCTACATCTCTTTTAACACCTAAAAGAACTACAACTCACACTTGAACCACAGTAAATAAACTTACTTATTAACTAACCAAATGAAACAATAACACATCTGTACCTTTACATAAATTGCTGCCAAATATAAACATCTTTAAACATACTACTTTGCCAAATAAAACAACTGTTAATTTTTTATTCTTAACACACAATCATAAATAGAAAACATGTTTTAAAGCATACAAATCGACGAAATCACAAGAAATCAATTTACAAAAACATTACAAAATGGTTTTAGAAATTAATCAATTACGCAGAAATAAAAAATAAGCCCATCATATTTTCAAAAATTAAAACATCACTAAATAACTTAAATCATTATTAAAAACTAAAAGACTCATTTTATTATTAACTATAATTATTACTTTCCATCTCCCCTACCTACTTCATTTTTTACATGGAACTCTACAAAAATCCTTAACAAGTATATTTATAACTTAAATTCAAAAACATATACATATATATATATATATATATAAAAAAAAACATACTTAACAAATAATCCACATACCAAACATCTAAACGAATAAAAAAAAACCCTAATAAAATACTAAGATATTCATAACAAAAAAAGCCAAACTCATTAACATAAAAACCAATATAAACACATGGAAATACCTACAATTAAAAAATACATACCTGAATAAACAATATTCCTACCTTAATAATTCACTATAAACTCTTACCAATTAATGACTAACATTAATTACTTGATACCAATAAAATACAAGGAACTGTTACTTTACCCAATAAATGTAATAAACTATTATAATATAACTAATAACTTTAAATCACACTTTATGAAAAATATAAAACATTAAAGCAAGGTATCCTAACAAAAAAAATCCCGTTATTATCACTACACAGAAAAAAAATTAAAAAAAAAATATATATATCTACAAATATCTATATACAGGTAGATAGATAGATATATCCATCTCAACAGCACTGTCTGGGATTGATTCTTGTTTTCTCTCTTGTCTCCTAAATTTATTAGCCATAGAGTATGGAGTAAGGAAATCATTTTATTTATCACCTTGTTCTTCAGAAACCTGAAAAACCAAATAAAACAAAACAAAAACAAAGGGAAAAAAAAGAAAAAAAAAAAAAGAAAACCACATTTGAAAGGCAGATCCTCACCAGCAGCTGGTCCATCTCCTACAGGGGACCATATTCTAGTGCACTTTTGGTGCACTTGCCTGAACTTGGCGTGGCAGAAGAGATTATTTTTGTGAGGGAGAGAGGCGAGGGGAGGAGAAAGAATGTTCTAGACAGCTCAAATCCATTACTGTGCCACTTCCTGTGCAGCAGGTCCTGTGACAGGATGGGAACTGAGGGTGCTTGAAATTTAAAAGGTAAAGACACCAGCACAAGGTGCCACTTTGCTTTTTCAGGAAGTGGTTTCCAAGTCACAAAGCTTCCCCCCCCCAGCCCCTCCTCCTACCACAACCTGAAAGCGTCTTGATTCTGTTTTCAAAACCACAAGGGACACCTCAGCGTTCAGCAAGTTCTGCCAGTGCAGCCCTTGGTGCCCCCGCCTCCCTGCCTGTCACCCTTGCTTTCATCCTCAGCCACGTCATTCTTCCACCGGGGACGGGAAATTGTTCCCATTTCTCCTGTCCTCCTCCGGTTACCTTTTCTCTAAGCTGTGCGGGACCCAGGCGAGGAGGCTGCGATCCTCTAGCAGCTCATAGGCAGCTCTGGTGACACGGGCAGCACTCTGTAATATCTCCAGAATGCGACTCTGAAACAGAAAATGCAGCGTGTTCTTTTACAGCCAAGACCTAATTCTCTAACTTAA
The DNA here is from genome assembly GCF_031753505.1 of Anomalospiza imberbis. Classification (NCBI taxonomy): domain Eukaryota; kingdom Metazoa; phylum Chordata; class Aves; order Passeriformes; family Viduidae; genus Anomalospiza; species Anomalospiza imberbis. The sequence continues at coordinate 91,133 of NW_027099795.1, read as the reverse complement.
AATGAGCAATTTGGCTGGTACCTGATCAACGCCCCAGGTAAAACGAACACCACTTGTTCTCAGCAAGTCCAGAGAAGGAAAGACATTCTCCCTTCAAAGCTTCACACCACAGGTGCTGCGCTGACAAGAAGTATTCAAGTAGCAAGACAATTTTCTCCTTTGCCCAAGGTTTTGGTACTTGAAATACCCAGGGTGGGTGCTCCCAAACCTGAGAGCTCCTGGCCCCTGAGTTTCCCTCCTGCTGAAGCACCGTTCAGGTAACAAATGTGCTGGCCGGGGAATAGAGACCCCAAAAAGAAAAGGCCCCGACTGCAGGAGCAAAACCACGGCACCCACGTGAGGCTCCTTGATGGCAGGAAGCTGTTCCAGTTTCAGGGCATAAGGATGGGACTGGTTTAGACACAAGCAACTCTTTCCCCCTCCCCACATACACCTAACCGGCAAGGAACAGATTTTCAAGAGGACCAAGGCAGAATCGGCTGTTCCTTTCTCTGTGGTACTTGAGATCTTGAAGCCCCACAAGCTTGTTGTGGTTTGGGGGTAGTTGGGAACTGCTCTTTTTGAACTCTTACCTGGGAGCCCTCGTCACACAAAGGACTGCTGAAAAGGGAAAAGAATCACCCGGGAAATCCTCTGGTAGACGTGAAGCTCATAGCAGTGTTTGCCACACAGCCCCTCCCCAGGAAACCTGAGCATCCACTCACGCTCTGCTTTGTGCTGGAAGCCACAAAGAAAAATACCACCGTCAGACATTCAGACATTTCCAAAGAATACCAGCCCCTAAGAGCAACAAAACCCCGCTTCCCTCTGACTGCCAGCTCAGGGCTTCCCCGAGCTGGTTCTGGACTTCTGCATTTCCATTCCTATCAAATTTAATCGCTGACGTCCCGTGGGAGCAGTCAGTCTGCAGCCCAAACATGCAGTGGAAATGGAGTTTTAGAAGTTGCTGTTTCTAAAACACTTCCGTTGAACTCAAAGTTACTAATCTGAACTCAAAGTTACTAATCTGAACTCAAAGTTACTAATCTGAACTCAAAGAGGAATTGCAGCTAGCCGGGGCAGAACAGTCTTTGCTTGTGCTCACAGAGCATACACAGCACAGCTCGTTGCGCCTTAGTACGGAGAAAGCAACAAAAACCCCAGAGAATTGACATTTTTAATTGCAATACGAAACATAAGAAAGGTGCTTCTAATTAACTGCCTGTGGGAGAATGAGGTTTCCTTGTATTTGTACGGCTGCTTTTAACACGTTTCTGAAGAATTCCTGGATTGCCTAAAATGGGACTCTTACCTCAAAACCAAAACTGGAGAAAAGCTGGAGGAAAGCCGGTATTCCGGCTCAGGTCCAAATACTGGTGTGACAGAAGGAATCTCTTCACCTTCATGTACATGTGCTCCTCTGTAAAGAGAAAAAGCTGGCACCGTGGAGGAGGACAGTGCTCCCAATCCACAAGCACGGGCGACAATTTGTGGAAGCCGCAGCGAGCGTGCAGGGCTCCCAGCGGGCGGAGCAGCCTGGGGGTGCCGTCCGGATCAAAACACCCAGAAACCTGCGAGAAAGAAACGGAACGGAAGCCGGCTAAAAGCCGTCCCTGCGCCGATGACTCCTTCCAGCAACTTGCTCACGAGGAGGCAGGGATTGATTCGCTACTCACCAGCCCATCTGGCCACGGCACGGGCAACACCGTAAAAAATCCCGCGCGGGCGGCGCCGGCGTCAGGGTGGGGAGCAGGAGGCAGAGCGGGATCCTGGTTTTTGCCGCCGTTTTTGCCGCCCAGTTGGGAAGGTCAAGCGAGTCCGCGACATGCCGCTCCCAAGATGGCGGCAGCGAGGGGCCGTCGGCGGAGAGAGGCGTTTTTGCCGATGCCTGTCGGCCCCCGCCGAAAAATCCGCACGCCGGCGCTGCTGCTGACCCCACAGCCCTCGTGCACGGCCCTGGAATCGCCGCGGAAAATCCCGCCGGGGCGCCGCGGCGTCGGGGTTTTTGCGCAGGCAGCACTGTAGACCGACCGGGGCTCCTCGATTTTCCCGCCCTTTTTGCCGCCATCATGAGAAGGTCAAGTGAGTCCGCGACACTCCGGCCGAGCCACTCCCAAGATGGCGGCCGCTGCAGCGCCTCCGCGGGGGGCTGCAGTACCGCGCTCTGGCCACAAGGAGGCGGCACTGCCGCCCGCCTCAGCCGGGGGCTGCCGCTCGCCTTGGGGCCGCACGGGAAAAAAAAACAAAAACCAAAAAAACAACAAAAAAAAAAAAAAAAAAAAAAAAAAAAAAAAAAAAAAAACCACCAACAAAAACCCCCTGCCTTTAACCCAATAAGAACCCAAATTAAAAAAAAAAACCAAACTTCTCTTGTAAACTATATTTCAATCTATTTTATTTTTATACTTTTCATGTTTATATCCACATTTTGATTTAGAGTGTATATGGATGTATAATCATAACATTTATTCCTATTACTTATATTTTATTATATTTTATATTTTTACACATATCTCAATATATTGATGATATATTTCTACATGCAGATTGATATTTCTAAAAGGTTTATACTGTTTATAATAAAACCCTTCCTCTACCCAAGTAAAAAAAAAAAAAAAAAAATCCTTTCTTTTAAACCGTGTTGAATTTTTTAAAATTTATATTTTTCGCACTTATATTCAAATTTACATTTTAAATGTAGAGTGATGTATGGTGTTACTTATATTCTATTTCTTCCTATTACTTATTTTTATTTCTATATTATATTTTACAGATATCTTTATACATCGATTATATATTATCTGTATTTAGAATTATATCAAAATAAAATGTATATACATCTTTTTCTTTTCAAGAAAATTCCTGCCTTTAAGCAAACGAAACCTTAAAAAAGCCCTTTCTTCAAACGATCTTTAAATATTTACATATTTTCATAATTTTATTCACATTTGCATTTAGAGTGTATATTGACGTATTATATTAAAAAGATGTAATCTATATAATAATGCAACAAGATAGATAAATTATTATTTCTATTTTACGTCATCTATACGCCCATACATATATTTACTTACTTTTTAATTTTTATATAGATCTTAACGTATGTATGATGTATTTCTATACATAGACTTCTAGCTTTATTTTACAATTTTTGTAATAAAAACCCTGCCTACTACCAAATTAAATGAAACAAATTTATTTTAAACTATATTTGAATATTTCAGTATTTATGGTTTTGATATTTACGTTTATAAGAGCGTGTATATTGTATTACAATAAATTTTATATATACAATAAATACAAAATATTTTGTATTTAGACATAAAATATATTTGGATTATACTGTGTTATTATGAGACATACACAGTATTATATGTATTGTATTGATTTCTATGATTTTGGGGTTTTTTTGTACTTTATATTTCTATATATCTACACATATTAATGATACATTTTATGTTGATATTTTATATGGATTTAGTTTATAGCTATCATCTATGTTTACATGTATTTACACAAACATATAAAACACTCTCTATCAAACATTATAACATCTTGTGGTAAGAGATTATTTATGTTACATGTTCTCTTGATATGTATTCTCTTTGTATTTAAAACTGGAATTTTATATTCCCATTTTTATATTTCTGGATTTGTTTTCTTTCATTATAGTTATAATTTTGCATTTAAAATCCAATTCCTGAAACTAAAATGCCAATACAAACAGCATCCAATTCCCACCAATGCCGTCCAAAAATGCTAGAACGGCTCCACCGGCCAACCAACTACCAGCAAAAAAACCCCACACTACACTCTTTTCGCTAACAATTCTTATCACATCACACGAATGAAACAAAAATTTGTTCAAGCTCTATAGAAACCCACACAGCAAATCACAAAGACCACCAAAAAGAAGAAAAAAAAAAAACAAAAAACAAACCAAACCCAACTAACATACTAAACTCCAAACCCTACAGCAGACCCTGAACGTTACTAAAACCCAAAAATAGAACCAAAACTCTACCTCTACGCTAACTCATAAAGAGAACCCAATACTCTATAAAATTAACTAAAAAAACCCACCAAACTCATTACCGATATAAAAAAATCTAAACCACAGAGAAACAAACAAATCACCACCCAAATAAAATAACTGCCTTAAAAAAATCTAGCATATAAATACCCATGTTCCCAAAAATAAAACGAATAAAAAACTGCAACCAAATAGATCAAACTACAAAAAAAAACAAAAAAAAAAAACCAAAAACCCAACAACTTAAATTAACAACAGCAAAAGTATTCCTAACTCAATAAACCCATAACGCCTCAAACCATCAAAACCAAAATACTACCTAGAAATAAACACGAAGCCAAAAGATAAGTGTAACCGTAAACAATATCTCCCAAATTCTCTGCAACAATAAAACATACACGACAATCAAAAAACCAAATGAATAAAACCTCTATAATACACTAAACAATAATGCAATCATCAATATTATAAAAACCTCACTAATGAACTACAGGACACTACCTCAAACCCACCAAAACAAACACTACAGCCTCTACGGCAAAAAAAGTCACCACAACCGAATTAAAAACCTACCCTCTACTTCATGCTACGACCCATAAAAACCACTGTAAACCTTAAAAAATATAATTTTAAATTATAATTTTTATCCAACCAACCAACCAAACAAACAAAAAAAAACCCCAACCAAAATCCCACAAAAAAAAAAAAAAAAAAAAAATCCAACAACAAAGCTCAATCGAAAAAACCCCTTGTCATCAGCACCTGAACCAAGAACCATGACATTCGAGAAGTACACCGTGTCCATTAGCATACACCTACTACGAACCAAACGAAACGATACAATCAATTCCTAAAAACCACCTCAAAACCGCCCCATCAAGGAACTTGGGAACATTGAAAGCCGCGCTCCCGGCACGAAAGCGGCTCCTCCGGCGGCTCCTCCGGCAGGCAGAGGCGGCGCCGCGCCGGGAGACCCCCGCCCGCTGCCCCCTCTGCCCGGCGGGGCCGGCACCGGGCCCGGGGCGCCCCGGCGGCGCCCGAGCCCCGCGCCCGGAGCGGACGGAGCGGCCGGCACCGGCCGGCACCGGCGCGGCGCCGCGCCGCCTCTCCCGCCCGCCGGCCCGGCAAAGCTCCCCTCGGCTCCGCACGCCTCGCAGCGGCGCGGCTCTGGCGGTCCCGCGGCAGCCCGGCCGCGCCAAACTCCCCTTCCCCCTCAGCAGCTCCCCGGGCCATGCCAGCAGCGCCCGCCACAGAACCTTTGGTGCCGGCCCAGGGGCAGAAGAAGCGCCCTCCAAGGCAGCGGCACACCCCGATTTCAACCCTTCAAACGCTGCGAGAGCTGCAGCTTCCTTCAGTTCAACCCCCGAAACCGACGCCACACTCAGGTGCTCGCCTCACTTCCTCGAGGGCAAATAAATGTGTTCTCCCCTTCCATTTCGTCCCCTAGAAGAGCAGAAAAGAAGGGGCTTTCCTCAAATGAAATCCCTCAGATTGTGGGAATCTTTAAAATCAGAGGGTTTGGGGAAAGCTGCAAAAAAAAGGCAGGCCTCACAAACAGCACAACTGCGGGTAGAGCTAAGCACTAGACATCAGATTTGTCAGCAGACAAATTATACAAGAAGTAGCAGTTAACTACAACTACAGCAATGGTCTGTGTATTAACGCCCCTCTAGAACAACTCCCTAAGCTACAGAAAAGTACATCTAGCGAGACACTAGGAAGTTCTAAGCTTGAGAATGGAGCCCCGTGCATTGTGTTTTAAGGCTTACAAGCAGGTATTGCACTCGAAATAAGCGAGCATTTTTTTAAAAAGCAAAGGTACGTGTGCTTACAGGGGTTAGACAGAACTACTGTCAATATGCTTGTGCTTCGTGTGACCGGTCCAAAAACTTTCCAGTAAATTCTAACATTAGGTTCTTGGTCTGCTGGCGGGGATGTGAGCTGCTGGCATCTTCCCACTGTCATAAGCATGTCATGAGAGTGATGCGAGAAAATTAAACAGCTCGAGACGCCTTCCTCAGCAGTCCCGCCCCGTTCGTGATTTCTACATAGACCCCCGGCCGGCGAGACAAATGATGGGAAAGGGGGATTTTACCTCAAGCCAAACCCTTTAAAAGGAGGGACAACAGGGCTGCCCCCTCCATTTAAACCTAAGGGTGATGAAAATGGAGGGGGGGGTTAACCTCAAATCGAACCCATCAAACGACAACAATATTTTCCCCCTTCCATTTAAAATAGAACCCAGGGGTTCCCTGCCACCCCTGGGATACCCCTAACACCCTGGAAAAGGCAGGTTTGCCTTCAGCCAATATCCTCAAAACCACAAGCGAAGAGGGATTGCCCACCTGTTCAGACAGGGTCAATAATGGAAAAGAAGTCGCTACCTTCAATTTGAATTGCTTTTGTCCTCAAAATCCTTTTTTTTTTTTTTTTTTTTTTTTTTTTTCCCCCCCCTGGGAGCACCGTGGAGGGATTGGCAAGATGAAATTTAAAAGGGAAAGGAGAAATGTCCCCGCTACAAATACACATGGGCTCACCTGTTTGGCTGCTGCTTCTTCCCGGCACAAAGGTTTGTCCCTCGGCACCTCCTTGGAGCAATGCTCCAGGTATCCAAGTGATCCCCCAGACCCTGCTGTCTCAAGCTCTCACCGTCCTTCCAAGGACAGCCCCGGGAGCCCCCCAAAAGCTCCTCTTCTCCGGCAGCTCCATGCCAAAGTGAGCTGAGGCAAACCCCCTTAAAAGAGCCCCCGGCAGGAGCCGGCCCCTCCTCATCCTCACAGCTCACACCTGGGGCTGCTCGGGGTTTCTTTCCAAATGAATTCAGAGACAAATTCCTATTCTTACCAATAGCTACAAAAACGAAACACTTGACGGGATTTAGTATTCTACACACACCCCTCCCCGTGCATTTTGGGGCAGCTTTGGGTCCCTCTGGGGGACGGCACCCAGCGTGACCCCCCCTCGTTCGCCACCCACCTGCTCCTCCACCGCAGTGTGCCTCCCTCTCCGAGGGACCTTGGGGCGCCCCAAAGGACATCAGAGCCCCGCGTCTTCGCCCCCTTTTCCTGGCCCCCAAAGAAGGCACAGAACGAGTCCAACTGCCCTGCAGAGCAGCCCAGCACTTCCTTCAATCCCTCTCCACGTGTCCATCCCCCCCGAAAGGGACTCTGCCGCAACAAGAAAGCCCCCCGAAGGGTTGAAGCTCCTGCCCAGCCTCGCTGTCACAGGCGAGGGGCAGAAAGAGGGAGTGGCAGAGACGGCGGGGACGCGGCACGGACGGCACGGCACAGAGCGGGGGCCGCTCTCGGCGCGATGCCGGGAAAGCCCCGGGTCCGGCAGTGCCGGGCGGCGTTTGGCCGGCACGGGGGGATCCGCCGAGAGCCTCCGGCCCCGTGCGGGGACTCCTGCCAGGGCCCAGGGGCGCCGCGCCGGGGGGGTCTGCGGACAGAGAACAGGAATACGGGGAGAAAGAAGGAAGAAGGAGAGGCAGAGAGAGGGACAAGAGGGGGAGCCTCACAGAGCGCCCGCCGGGCTGCAGCCCGAGCCCGCCCCGGCCTGCTCGGGATGCCGCGCTCGGCGGAGCTCGGCTCGCTTCGGCTGAACTCGGCTCCTCGGCTCGCCTCGGCTTTTAGCCGCTAGACTCGGCTGGATTCGCCTCTTCGGCGCAGCTCGGCTCGGCTCGGCTGAACTCGGAGCCTCTCGGCTCGGCTCGGCTCGGCCCGGCTCGGCTCCCTTCGGCTCCCCGCCGCCGCCGCCTCCCGTTTCGCGCGCACAGCTCGGTGCTCGCCCGCTGCCGAGCCCCGCGGGCGGCCCGGCCCGGCCCGGCCCGGCCGTCGCTCGGAACCCACCCCCCCCACCCCCCCACCGCAAGATTAGACCATGCAGGGTTTCTGTGTTAAACCCTTTTTGTCCTATAAGGAGAGAACTTCTCTCTACCTCCTTCGTCTCCTCATTTTTCGTCTTGGATTGCAAAATCAGAGTTACAAAAACCTCGTCAAGTACAAGACTTAGTAAGTAGTCCAGAAGGTAGTCCCGTCAATTGCATAACCTAAAGAAAACCTTATACTTACGGTTCCACAAAAAAGAAATCGGACCAGAGTCCTACTCACTGTGTCAAACCTTATTTAAAACACACAAAACCCCCAAAAGAAATAGTTCCACAACCAAAACAAAACCTACAAGTAACACCAACCAGAACCACACCTCCAAATACGCTGCTTATCAGCCACCAATCCTAAAAACCTATTTTCTACACACCTTGGTAGTACAGCTCTTCACAACTAACCTCATCCTTTACAAACACTAAATCGCAAACCAAAAAACTTACACGTGACGTCAACTCTTCAAAGAGCATTTAGACACTCATACCCCAAATGACAGTTCAACCACCAAAAGTAAAATTACCGAGATCATTACAAATAAATACCTGTCTAATATTTAGTTACAAAACAACCCCAAAACCACACAAAACCACAAAGAAGTTACCTCAAAACATCAAACCTACCTACCATTTAAAACAATTAACCCTACCAAGACCAAACATAACAAGAATACATTAAAAAAAAACCAAACAAACAAACAAACAAAAAAAACAAAAAAAAAAAAAAAAAAAAAAAAAAAAAAAAAAAAAAAACAACCAAAAAAAACCACCCAACCACCAACCAAAAATACCCAATGACTCCAACACAAATTGACTTCTCATTATCAAAATAGTATGACCTTTTAATAACCTAATTCTATTGTTTCTACATCTCTTTTAACACCTAAAAGAACTACAACTCACACTTGAACCACAGTAAATAAACTTACTTATTAACTAACCAAATGAAACAATAACACATCTGTACCTTTACATAAATTGCTGCCAAATATAAACATCTTTAAACATACTACTTTGCCAAATAAAACAACTGTTAATTTTTTATTCTTAACACACAATCATAAATAGAAAACATGTTTTAAAGTATACAAATCGAGAAATCACAAGAAATCAATTTACAAAAACATTACAAAATGGTTTTAGAAATTAATCAATTATGCAGAAATAAAAAATAAGCCCATCATATTTTCAAAAATTAAAACATCACTAAATAACTTAAATCATTATTAAAAACTAAAAGACTCATTTTATTAATAACTATAATTATTACTTTCCATCTCCCCTACCTACTTCATTTTTTACATGGAACTCTACAAAAATCCTTAACAAGTATATTTATAACTTAAATTCAAAAACATATACATATATATATAAAAAAACATACTTAACAAATAATCCACATACCAAACATCTAAACGAATAAAAAAAAACCCTAATAAAATACTAAGATATTCATAACAAAAAAAGCCAAACTCATTAACATAAAAACCAATATAAACACATGGAAATACCTACAATTAAAAAATACATACCTGAATAAACAATATTCGTACCTTAATAATTCACTATAAACTCTTACCAATTAATGACTAACATTAATTACTTGATACCAATAAAATACAAGGAACTGTTACTTTACCCAATAAATGTAATAAACTATTATAATGTAACTAATAACTTTAAATCACACTTTATTAAAAATATAAAACATTAAAGCAAGGCATCCTAAAAAAAAATCCCGTTATTATCACTAAACAGAAAGAAAAAAAAAAAAAAAATATATCTACAAATATCTATATACAGGTAGATAGATAGATATATCCATCTCAACAGCACTGTCTGGGATTGATTCTTGTTTTCTCTCTTGTCTCCTAAATTTATTAGCCATAGAGTATGGAGTAAGGAAATCATTTTATTTATCACCTTGTTCTCCAGAAACCTGAAAAACAAAATAAAACAAAACAAAAACAAAGGGAAAAAAAAAAACCACCCAACCACCAACCAAAAATACCCAATGACTCCAACACAAATTGACTTCTCATTATCAAAATAGTATGACCTTTTAATAACCTAATTCTATTGTTTCTACATCTCTTTTAACACCTAAAAGAACTACAACTCACACTTGAACCACAGTAAATAAACTTACTTATTAACTAACCAAATGAAACAATAACACATCTGTACCTTTACATAAATTGCTGCCAAATATAAACATCTTTAAACATACTACTTTGCCAAATAAAACAACTGTTAATTTTTTATTCTTAACACACAATCATAAATAGAAAACATGTTTTAAAGTATACAAATCGAGAAATCACAAGAAATCAATTTACAAAAACATTACAAAATGGTTTTAGAAATTAATCAATTATGCAGAAATAAAAAATAAGCCCATCATATTTTCAAAAATTAAAACATCACTAAATAACTTAAATCATTATTAAAAACTAAAAGACTCATTTTATTAATAACTATAATTATTACTTTCCATCTCCCCTACCTACTTCATTTTTTACATGGAACTCTACAAAAATCCTTAACAAGTATATTTATAACTTAAATTCAAAAACATATACATATATATATAAAAAAACATACTTAACAAATAATCCACATACCAAACATCTAAACGAATAAAAAAAAACCCTAATAAAATACTAAGATATTCATAACAAAAAAAGCCAAACTCATTAACATAAAAACCAATATAAACACATGGAAATACCTACAATTAAAAAATACATACCTGAATAAACAATATTCGTACCTTAATAATTCACTATAAACTCTTACCAATTAATGACTAACATTAATTACTTGATACCAATAAAATACAAGGAACTGTTACTTTACCCAATAAATGTAATAAACTATTATAATGTAACTAATAACTTTAAATCACACTTTATTAAAAATATAAAACATTAAAGCAAGGCATCCTAAAAAAAAATCCCGTTATTATCACTAAACAGAAAGAAAAAAAAAAAAAAAATATATCTACAAATATCTATATACAGGTAGATAGATAGATATATCCATCTCAACAGCACTGTCTGGGATTGATTCTTGTTTTCTCTCTTGTCTCCTAAATTTATTAGCCATAGAGTATGGAGTAAGGAAATCATTTTATTTATCACCTTGTTCTCCAGAAACCTGAAAAACAAAATAAAACAAAACAAAAACAAAGGGAAAAAAAAAAACCACCCAACCACCAACCAAAAATACCCAATGACTCCAACACAAATTGACTTCTCATTATCAAAATAGTATGACCTTTTAATAACCTAATTCTATTGTTTCTACATCTCTTTTAACACCTAAAAGAACTACAACTCACACTTGAACCACAGTAAATAAACTTACTTATTAACTAACCAAATGAAACAATAACACATCTGTACCTTTACATAAATTGCTGCCAAATATAAACATCTTTAAACATACTACTTTGCCAAATAAAACAACTGTTAATTTTTTATTCTTAACACACAATCATAAATAGAAAACATGTTTTAAAGTATACAAATCGACGAAATCACAAGAAATCAATTTACAAAAACATTACAAAATGGTTTTAGAAATTAATCAATTACGCAGAAATAAAAAATAAGCCCATCATATTTTCAAAAATTAAAACATCACTAAATAACTTAAATCATTATTAAAAACTAAAAGACTCATTTTATTATTAACTATAATTATTACTTTCCATCTCCCCTACCTACTTCATTTTTTACATGGAACTCTACAAAAATCCTTAACAAGTATATTTATAACTTAAATTCAAAAACATATACATATATATATATAAAAAAAAACATACTTAACAAATAATCCACATACCAAACATCTAAACGAATAAAAAAAAACCCTAATAAAATACTAAGATATTCATAACAAAAAAAGCCAAACTCATTAACATAAAAACCAATATAAACACATGGAAATACCTACAATTAAAAAATACATACCTGAATAAACAATATTCCTACCTTAATAATTCACTATAAACTCTTACCAATTAATGACTAACATTAATTACTTGATACCAATAAAATACAAGGAACTGTTACTTTACCCAATAAATGTAATAAACTATTATAATATAACTAATAACTTTAAATCACACTTTATGAAAAACATAAAACATTAAAGCAAGGTATCCTAACAAAAAAAATCCCGTTATTATCACTACACAGAAAAAAAATTAAAAAAAAAAAATATATATCTACAAATATCTATATACAGGTAGATAGATAGATATATCCATCTCAACAGCACTGTCTGGGATTGATTCTTGTTTTCTCTCTTGTCTCCTAAATTTATTAGCCATAGAGTATGGAGTAAGGAAATCATTTTATTTATCACCTTGTTCTTCAGAAACCTGAAAAACCAAATAAAACAAAACAAAAACAAAGGGAAAAAAAAGAAAAAAAAAAAAAGAAAACCACATTTGAAAGGCAGATCCTCACCAGCAGCTGGTCCATCTCCTACAGGGGACCATATTCTAGTGCACTTTTGGTGCACTTGCCTGAACTTGGCGTGGCAGAAGAGATTATTTTTGTGAGGGAGAGAGGCGAGGGGAGGAGAAAGAATGTTCTAGACAGCTCAAATCCATTACTGTGCCACTTCCTGTGCAGCAGGTCCTGTGACAGGATGGGAACTGAGGGTGCTTGAAATTTAAAAGGTAAAGACACCAGCACAAGGTGCCACTTTGCTTTTTCAGGAAGTGGTTTCCAAGTCACAAAGCTTCCCCCCCCCAGCCCCTCCTCCTACCACAACCTGAAAGCGTCTTGATTCTGTTTTCAAAACCACAAGGGACACCTCAGCGTTCAGCAAGTTCTGCCAGTGCAGCCCTTGGTGCCCCCGCCTCCCTGCCTGTCACCCTTGCTTTCATCCTCAGCCACGTCATTCTTCCACCGGGGACGGGAAATTGTTCCCATTTCTCCTGTCCTCCTCCGGTTACCTTTTCTCTAAGCTGTGCGGGACCCAGGCGAGGAGGCTGCGATCCTCTAGCAGCTCATAGGCAGCTCTGGTGACACGGGCAGCACTCTGTAATATCTCCAGAATGCGACTCTGAAACAGAAAATGCAGCGTGTTCTTTTACAGCCAAGACCTAATTCTCTAACTTAAAATGAGCAATTTGGCTGGTACCTGATCAACGCCCCAGGTAAAACGAACACCACTTGTTCTCAGCAAGTCCAGAGAAGGAAAGACATTCTCCCTTCAAAGCTTCACACCACAGGTGCTGCGCTGACAAGAAGTATTCAAGTAGCAAGACAATTTTCTCCTTTGCCCAAGGTTTTGGTACTTGAAATACCCAGGGTGGGTGCTCCCAAACCTGAGAGCTCCTGGCCCCTGAGTTTCCCTCCTGCTGAAGCACCGTTCAGGTAACAAATGTGCTGGCCGGGGAATAGAGACCCCAAAAAGAAAAGGCCCCGACTGCAGGAGCAAAACCACGGCACCCACGTGAGGCTCCTTGATGGCAGGAAGCTGTTCCAGTTTCAGGGCATAAGGATGGGACTGGTTTAGACACAAGCAACTCTTTCCCCCTCCCCACATACACCTAACCGGCAAGGAACAGATTTTCAAGAGGACCAAGGCAGAATCGGCTGTTCCTTTCTCTGTGGTACTTGAGATCTTGAAGCCCCACAAGCTTGTTGTGGTTTGGGGGTAGTTGGGAACTGCTCTTTTTGAACTCTTACCTGGGAGCCCTCGTCACACAAAGGACTGCTGAAAAGGGAAAAGAATCACCCGGGAAATCCTCTGGTAGACGTGAAGCTCATAGCAGTGTTTGCCACACAGCCCCTCCCCAGGAAACCTGAGCATCCACTCACGCTCTGCTTTGTGCTGGAAGCCACAAAGAAAAATACCACCGTCAGACATTCAGACATTTCCAAAGAATACCAGCCCCTAAGAGCAACAAAACCCCGCTTCCCTCTGACTGCCAGCTCAGGGCTTCCCCGAGCTGGTTCTGGACTTCTGCATTTCCATTCCTATCAAATTTAATCGCTGACGTCCCGTGGGAGCAGTCAGTCTGCAGCCCAAACATGCAGTGGAAATGGAGTTTTAGAAGTTGCTGTTTCTAAAACACTTCCGTTGAACTCAAAGTTACTAATCTGAACTCAAAGTTACTAATCTGAACTCAAAGTTACTAATCTGAACTCAAAGAGGAATTGCAGCTAGCCGGGGCAGAACAGTCTTTGCTTGTGCTCACAGAGCATACACAGCACAGCTCGTTGCGCCTTAGTACGGAGAAAGCAACAAAAACCCCAGAGAATTGACATTTTTAATTGCAATACGAAACATAAGAAAGGTGCTTCTAATTAACTGCCTGTGGGAGAATGAGGTTTCCTTGTATTTGTACGGCTGCTTTTAACACGTTTCTGAAGAATTCCTGGATTGCCTAAAATGGGACTCTTACCTCAAAACCAAAACTGGAGAAAAGCTGGAGGAAAGCCGGTATTCCGGCTCAGGTCCAAATACTGGTGTGACAGAAGGAATCTCTTCACCTTCATGTACATGTGCTCCTCTGTAAAGAGAAAAAGCTGGCACCGTGGAGGAGGACAGTGCTCCCAATCCACAAGCACGGGCGACAATTTGTGGAAGCCGCAGCGAGCGTGCAGGGCTCCCAGCGGGCGGAGCAGCCTGGGGGTGCCGTCCGGATCAAAACACCCAGAAACCTGCGAGAAAGAAACGGAACGGAAGCCGGCTAAAAGCCGTCCCTGCGCCGATGACTCCTTCCAGCAACTTGCTCACGAGGAGGCAGGGATTGATTCGCTACTCACCAGCCCATCTGGCCACGGCACGGGCAACACCGTAAAAAATCCCGCGCGGGCGGCGCCGGCGTCAGGGTGGGGAGCAGGAGGCAGAGCGGGATCCTGGTTTTTGCCGCCGTTTTTGCCGCCCAGTTGGGAAGGTCAAGCGAGTCCGCGACATGCCGCTCCCAAGATGGCGGCAGCGAGGGGCCGTCGGCGGAGAGAGGCGTTTTTGCCGATGCCTGTCGGCCCCCGCCGAAAAATCCGCACGCCGGCGCTGCTGCTGACCCCACAGCCCTCGTGCACGGCCCTGGAATCGCCGCGGAAAATCCCGCCGGGGCGCCGCGGCGTCGGGGTTTTTGCGCAGGCAGCACTGTAGACCGACCGGGGCTCCTCGATTTTCCCGCCCTTTTTGCCGCCATCATGAGAAGGTCAAGTGAGTCCGCGACACTCCGGCCGAGCCACTCCCAAGATGGCGGCCGCTGCAGCGCCTCCGCGGGGGGCTGCAGTACCGCGCTCTGGCCACAAGGAGGCGGCACTGCCGCTCGCCTTGGGGCCGCACGGGAAAAAAAAACAAAAACCAAAAAAACAAAAAAAAAAAAAAAAAAACCCAAAAAAAAAAAAAACCCACCAACAAAAACCCCCTGCCTTTAACCCAATAAGAACCCAAATTAAAAAAAAAAACCAAACTTCTCTTGTAAACTATATTTCAATCTATTTTATTTTTATACTTTTCATGTTTATATCCACATTTTGATTTAGAGTGTATATGGATGTATAATCATAACATTTATTCCTATTACTTATATTTTATTATATTTTATATTTTTACACATATCTCAATATATTGATGATATATTTCTACATGCAGATTGATATTTCTAAAAGGTTTATACTGTTTATAATAAAACCCTTCCTCTACCCAAGTAAAAAAAAAAAAAAAAAATCCTTTCTTTTAAACCGTGTTGAATTTTTTAAAATTTATATTTTTCGCACTTATATTCAAATTTACATTTTAAATGTAGAGTGATGTATGGTGTTACTTATATTCTATTTCTTCCTATTACTTATTTTTATTTCTATATTATATTTTACAGATATCTTTATACATCGATTATATATTATCTGTATTTAGAATTATATCAAAATAAAATGTATATACATCTTTTTCTTTTCAAGAAAATTCCTGCCTTTAAGCAAACGAAACCTTAAAAAAGCCCTTTCTTCAAACGATCTTTAAATATTTACATATTTTCATAATTTTATTCACATTTGCATTTAGAGTGTATATTGACGTATTATATTAAAAAGATGTAATCTATATAATAATGCAACAAGATAGATAAATTATTATTTCTATTTTACGTCATCTATACGCCCATACATATATTTACTTACTTTTTAATTTTTATATAGATCTTAACGTATGTATGATGTATTTCTATACATAGACTTCTAGCTTTATTTTACAATTTTTGTAATAAAAACCCTGCCTACTACCAAATTAAATGAAACAAATTTATTTTAAACTATATTTGAATATTTCAGTATTTATGGTTTTGATATTTACGTTTATAAGAGCGTGTATATTGTATTACAATAAATTTTATATATACAATAAATACAAAATATTTTGTATTTAGACATAAAATATATTTGGATTATACTGTGTTATTATGAGACATACACAGTATTATATGTATTGTATTGATTTCTATGATTTTGGGGTTTTTTTGTACTTTATATTTCTATATATCTACACATATTAATGATACATTTTATGTTGATATTTTATATGGATTTAGTTTATAGCTATCATCTATGTTTACATGTATTTACACAAACATATAAAACACTCTCTATCAAACATTATAACATCTTGTGGTAAGAGATTATTTATGTTACATGTTCTCTTGATATGTATTCTCTTTGTATTTAAAACTGGAATTTTATATTCCCATTTTTATATTTCTGGATTTGTTTTCTTTCATTATAGTTATAATTTTGCATTTAAAATCCAATTCCTGAAACTAAAATGCCAATACAAACAGCATCCAATTCCCACCAATGCCGTCCAAAAATGCTAGAACGGCTCCACCGGCCAACCAACTACCAGCAAAAAAACCCCACACTACACTCTTTTCGCTAACAATTCTTATCACATCACACGAATGAAACAAAAATTTGTTCAAGCTCTATAGAAACCCACACAGCAAATCACAAAGACCACCAAAAAGAAGAAAAAAAAAAAACAAAAAACAAACCAAACCCAACTAACATACTAAACTCCAAACCCTACAGCAGACCCTGAACGTTACTAAAACCCAAAAATAGAACCAAAACTCTACCTCTACGCTAACTCATAAAGAGAACCCAATACTCTATAAAATTAACTAAAAAAACCCACCAAACTCATTACCGATATAAAAAAATCTAAACCACAGAGAAACAAACAAATCACCACCCAAATAAAATAACTGCCTTAAAAAAATCTAGCATATAAATACCCATGTTCCCAAAAATAAAACGAATAAAAAACTGCAACCAAATAGATCAAACTACAAAAAAAAAACAAAAAAAAAAAACCAAAAACCCAACAACTTAAATTAACAACAGCAAAAGTATTCCTAACTCAATAAACCCATAACGCCTCAAACCATCAAAACCAAAATACTACCTAGAAATAAACACGAAGCCAAAAGATAAGTGTAACCGTAAACAATATCTCCCAAATTCTCTGCAACAATAAAACATACACGACAATCAAAAAACCAAATGAATAAAACCTCTATAATACACTAAACAATAATGCAATCATCAATATTATAAAAACCTCACTAATGAACTACAGGACACTACCTCAAACCCACCAAAACAAACACTACAGCCTCTACGGCAAAAAAAGTCACCACAACCGAATTAAAAACCTACCCTCTACTTCATGCTACGACCCATAAAAACCACTGTAAACCTTAAAAAATATAATTTTAAATTATAATTTTTATCCAACCAACCAACCAACCAAACAAACAAAAAAAAACCCCAACCAAAATCCCACAAAAAAAAAAAAAAAAAAAAAAATCCAACAACAAAGCTCAATCGAAAAAACCCCTTGTCATCAGCACCTGAACCAAGAACCATGACATTCGAGAAGTACACCGTGTCCATTAGCATACACCTACTACGAACCAAACGAAACGATACAATCAATTCCTAAAAACCACCTCAAAACCGCCCCATCAAGGAACTTGGGAACATTGAAAGCCGCGCTCCCGGCACGAAAGCGGCTCCTCCGGCGGCTCCTCCGGCAGGCAGAGGCGGCGCCGCGCCGGGAGACCCCCGCCCGCTGCCCCCTCTGCCCGGCGGGGCCGGCACCGGGCCCGGGGCGCCCCGGCGGCGCCCGAGCCCCGCGCCCGGAGCGGACGGAGCGGCCGGCACCGGCCGGCACCGGCGCGGCGCCGCGCCGCCTCTCCCGCCCGCCGGCCCGGCAAAGCTCCCCTCGGCTCCGCACGCCTCGCAGCGGCGCGGCTCTGGCGGTCCCGCGGCAGCCCGGCCGCGCCAAACTCCCCTTCCCCCTCAGCAGCTCCCCGGGCCATGCCAGCAGCGCCCGCCACAGAACCTTTGGTGCCGGCCCAGGGGCAGAAGAAGCGCCCTCCAACGCAGCGGCACACCCCGATTTCAACCCTTCAAACGCTGCGAGAGCTGCAGCTTCCTTCAGTTCAACCCCCGAAACCGACGCCACACTCAGGTGCTCGCCTCACTTCCTCGAGGGCAAATAAATGTGTTCTCCCCTTCCATTTCGTCCCCTAGAAGAGCAGAAAAGAAGGGGCTTTCCTCAAATGAAATCCCTCAGATTGTGGGAATCTTTAAAATCAGAGGGTTTGGGGAAAGCTGCAAAAAAAAGGCAGGCCTCACAAACAGCACAACTGCGGGTAGAGCTAAGCACTAGACATCAGATTTGTCAGCAGACAAATTATACAAGAAGTAGCAGTTAACTACAACTACAGCAATGGTCTGTGTATTAACGCCCCTCTAGAACAACTCCCTAAGCTACAGAAAAGTACATCTAGCGAGACACTAGGAAGTTCTAAGCTTGAGAATGGAGCCCCGTGCATTGTGTTTTAAGGCTTACAAGCAGGTATTGCACTCGAAATAAGCGAGCATTTTTTTAAAAAGCAAAGGTACGTGTGCTTACAGGGGTTAGACAGAACTACTGTCAATATGCTTGTGCTTCGTGTGACCGGTCCAAAAACTTTCCAGTAAATTCTAACATTAGGTTCTTGGTCTGCTGGCGGGGATGTGAGCTGCTGGCATCTTCCCACTGTCATAAGCATGTCATGAGAGTGATGCGAGAAAATTAAACAGCTCGAGACGCCTTCCTCAGCAGTCCCGCCCCGTTCGTGATTTCTACATAGACCCCCGGCCGGCGAGACAAATGATGGGAAAGGGGGATTTTACCTCAAGCCAAACCCTTTAAAAGGAGGGACAACAGGGCTGCCCCCTCCATTTAAACCTAAGGGTGATGAAAATGGAGGGGGGGGTTAACCTCAAATCGAACCCATCAAACGACAACAATATTTTCCCCCTTCCATTTAAAATAGAACCCAGGGGTTCCCTGCCACCCCTGGGATACCCCTAACACCCTGGAAAAGGCAGGTTTGCCTTCAGCCAATATCCTCAAAACCACAAGCGAAGAGGGATTGCCCACCTGTTCAGACAGGGTCAATAATGGAAAAGAAGTCGCTACCTTCAATTTGAATTGCTTTTGTCCTCAAAATCCTTTTTTTTTTTTTTTTTTTTTTTTTTTCCCCCCCTGGGAGCACCGTGGAGGGATTGGCAAGATGAAATTTAAAAGGGAAAGGAGAAATGTCCCCGCTACAAATACACATGGGCTCACCTGTTTGGCTGCTGCTTCTTCCCGGCACAAAGGTTTGTCCCTCGGCACCTCCTTGGAGCAATGCTCCAGGTATCCAAGTGATCCCCCAGACCCTGCTGTCTCAAGCTCTCACCGTCCTTCCAAGGACAGCCCCGGGAGCCCCCCAAAAGCTCCTCTTCTCCGGCAGCTCCATGCCAAAGTGAGCTGAGGCAAACCCCCTTAAAAGAGCCCCCGGCAGGAGCCGGCCCCTCCTCATCCTCACAGCTCACACCTGGGGCTGCTCGGGGTTTCTTTCCAAATGAATTCAGAGACAAATTCCTATTCTTACCAATAGCTACAAAAACGAAACACTTGACGGGATTTAGTATTCTACACACACCCCTCCCCGTGCATTTTGGGGCAGCTTTGGGTCCCTCTGGGGGACGGCACCCAGCGTGACCCCCCCTCGTTCGCCACCCACCTGCTCCTCCACCGCAGTGTGCCTCCCTCTCCGAGGGACCTTGGGGCGCCCCAAAGGACATCAGAGCCCCGCGTCTTCGCCCCCTTTTCCTGGCCCCCAAAGAAGGCACAGAACGAGTCCAACTGCCCTGCAGAGCAGCCCAGCACTTCCTTCAATCCCTCTCCACGTGTCCATCCCCCCCGAAAGGGACTCTGCCGCAACAAGAAAGCCCCCCGAAGGGTTGAAGCTCCTGCCCAGCCTCGCTGTCACAGGCGAGGGGCAGAAAGAGGGAGTGGCAGAGACGGCGGGGACGCGGCACGGACGGCACGGCACAGAGCGGGGGCCGCTCTCGGCGCGATGCCGGGAAAGCCCCGGGTCCGGCAGTGCCGGGCGGCGTTTGGCCGGCACGGGGGGATCCGCCGAGAGCCTCCGGCCCCGTGCGGGGACTCCTGCCAGGGCCCAGGGGCGCCGCGCCGGGGGGGTCTGCGGACAGAGAACAGGAATACGGGGAGAAAGAAGGAAGAAGGAGAGGCAGAGAGAGGGACAAGAGGGGGAGCCTCACAGAGCGCCCGCCGGGCTGCAGCCCGAGCCCGCCCCGGCCTGCTCGGGATGCCGCGCTCGGCGGAGCTCGGCTCGCTTCGGCTGAACTCGGCTCCTCGGCTCGCCTCGGCTTTTAGCCGCTAGACTCGGCTGGATTCGCCTCTTCGGCGCAGCTCGGCTCGGCTCGGCTGAACTCGGAGCCTCTCGGCTCGGCTCGGCTCGGCCCGGCTCGGCTCCCTTCGGCTCCCCGCCGCCGCCGCCTCCCGTTTCGCGCGCACAGCTCGGTGCTCGCCCGCTGCCGAGCCCCGCGGGCGGCCCGGCCCGGCCCGGCCCGGCCGTCGCTCGGAACCCACCCCCCCCACCCCCCCACCGCAAGATTAGACCATGCAGGGTTTCTGTGTTAAACCCTTTTTGTCCTATAAGGAGAGAACTTCTCTCTACCTCCTTCGTCTCCTCATTTTTCGTCTTGGATTGCAAAATCAGAGTTACAAAAACCTCGTCAAGTACAAGACTTAGTAAGTAGTCCAGAAGGTAGTCCCGTCAATTGCATAACCTAAAGAAAACCTTATACTTACGGTTCCACAAAAAAGAAATCGGACCAGAGTCCTACTCACTGTGTCAAACCTTATTTAAAACACACAAAACCCCCAAAAGAAATAGTTCCACAACCAAAACAAAACCTACAAGTAACACCAACCAGAACCACACCTCCAAATACGCTGCTTATCAGCCACCAATCCTAAAAACCTATTTTCTACACACCTTGGTAGTACAGCTCTTCACAACTAACCTCATCCTTTACAAACACTAAATCGCAAACCAAAAAACTTACACGTGACGTCAACTCTTCAAAGAGCATTTAGACACTCATACCCCAAATGACAGTTCAACCACCAAAAGTAAAATTACCGAGATCATTACAAATAAATACCTGTCTAATATTTAGTTACAAAACAACCCCAAAACCACACAAAACCACAAAGAAGTTACCTCAAAACATCAAACCTACCTACCATTTAAAACAATTAACCCTACCAAGACCAAACATAACAAGAATACATTAAAAAAAAACCAAACAAACAAAAAAAAAAAAAAAAAAAAAAAAACCAAAAAAAAAAACAACAAAAAAAACCACCCAACCACCAACCAAAAATACCCAATGACTCCAACACAAATTGACTTCTCATTATCAAAATAGTATGACCTTTTAATAACCTAATTCTATTGTTTCTACATCTCTTTTAACACCTAAAAGAACTACAACTCACACTTGAACCACAGTAAATAAACTTACTTATTAACTAACCAAATGAAACAATAACACATCTGTACCTTTACATAAATTGCTGCCAAATATAAACATCTTTAAACATACTACTTTGCCAAATAAAACAACTGTTAATTTTTTATTCTTAACACACAATCATAAATAGAAAACATGTTTTAAAGTATACAAATCGAGAAATCACAAGAAATCAATTTACAAAAACATTACAAAATGGTTTTAGAAATTAATCAATTATGCAGAAATAAAAAATAAGCCCATCATATTTTCAAAAATTAAAACATCACTAAATAACTTAAATCATTATTAAAAACTAAAAGACTCATTTTATTAATAACTATAATTATTACTTTCCATCTCCCCTACCTACTTCATTTTTTACATGGAACTCTACAAAAATCCTTAACAAGTATATTTATAACTTAAATTCAAAAACATATATATATATATAAAAAAACATACTTAACAAATAATCCACATACCAAACATCTAAACGAATAAAAAAAAACCCTAATAAAATACTAAGATATTCATAACAAAAAAAGCCAAACTCATTAACATAAAAACCAATATAAACACATGGAAATACCTACAATTAAAAAATACATACCTGAATAAACAATATTCGTACCTTAATAATTCACTATAAACTCTTACCAATTAATGACTAACATTAATTACTTGATACCAATAAAATACAAGGAACTGTTACTTTACCCAATAAATGTAATAAACTATTATAATGTAACTAATAACTTTAAATCACACTTTATTAAAAATATAAAACATTAAAGCAAGGCATCCTAAAAAAAAATCCCGTTATTATCACTAAACAGAAAGAAAAAAAAAAAAAAAATATATCTACAAATATCTATATACAGGTAGATAGATAGATATATCCATCTCAACAGCACTGTCTGGGATTGATTCTTGTTTTCTCTCTTGTCTCCTAAATTTATTAGCCATAGAGTATGGAGTAAGGAAATCATTTTATTTATCACCTTGTTCTCCAGAAACCTGAAAAACAAAATAAAACAAAACAAAAACAAAGGGAAAAAAAAAAACCACCCAACCACCAACCAAAAATACCCAATGACTCCAACACAAATTGACTTCTCATTATCAAAATAGTATGACCTTTTAATAACCTAATTCTATTGTTTCTACATCTCTTTTAACACCTAAAAGAACTACAACTCACACTTGAACCACAGTAAATAAACTTACTTATTAACTAACCAAATGAAACAATAACACATCTGTACCTTTACATAAATTGCTGCCAAATATAAACATCTTTAAACATACTACTTTGCCAAATAAAACAACTGTTAATTTTTTATTCTTAACACACAATCATAAATAGAAAACATGTTTTAAAGTATACAAATCGACGAAATCACAAGAAATCAATTTACAAAAACATTACAAAATGGTTTTAGAAATTAATCAATTACGCAGAAATAAAAAATAAGCCCATCATATTTTCAAAAATTAAAACATCACTAAATAACTTAAATCATTATTAAAAACTAAAAGACTCATTTTATTATTAACTATAATTATTACTTTCCATCTCCCCTACCTACTTCATTTTTTACATGGAACTCTACAAAAATCCTTAACAAGTATATTTATAACTTAAATTCAAAAACATATACATATATATATATATATATATAAAAAAAAACATACTTAACAAATAATCCACATACCAAACATCTAAACGAATAAAAAAAAACCCTAATAAAATACTAAGATATTCATAACAAAAAAAGCCAAACTCATTAACATAAAAACCAATATAAACACATGGAAATACCTACAATTAAAAAATACATACCTGAATAAACAATATTCCTACCTTAATAATTCACTATAAACTCTTACCAATTAATGACTAACATTAATTACTTGATACCAATAAAATACAAGGAACTGTTACTTTACCCAATAAATGTAATAAACTATTATAATATAACTAATAACTTTAAATCACACTTTATGAAAAACATAAAACATTAAAGCAAGGTATCCTAACAAAAAAAATCCCGTTATTATCACTACACAGAAAAAAAATTAAAAAAAAAAAATATATATCTACAAATATCTATATACAGGTAGATAGATAGATATATCCATCTCAACAGCACTGTCTGGGATTGATTCTTGTTTTCTCTCTTGTCTCCTAAATTTATTAGCCATAGAGTATGGAGTAAGGAAATCATTTTATTTATCACCTTGTTCTTCAGAAACCTGAAAAACCAAATAAAACAAAACAAAAACAAAGGGAAAAAAAAGAAAAAAAAAAAAAGAAAACCACATTTGAAAGGCAGATCCTCACCAGCAGCTGGTCCATCTCCTACAGGGGACCATATTCTAGTGCACTTTTGGTGCACTTGCCTGAACTTGGCGTGGCAGAAGAGATTATTTTTGTGAGGGAGAGAGGCGAGGGGAGGAGAAAGAATGTTCTAGACAGCTCAAATCCATTACTGTGCCACTTCCTGTGCAGCAGGTCCTGTGACAGGATGGGAACTGAGGGTGCTTGAAATTTAAAAGGTAAAGACACCAGCACAAGGTGCCACTTTGCTTTTTCAGGAAGTGGTTTCCAAGTCACAAAGCTTCCCCCCCCCAGCCCCTCCTCCTACCACAACCTGAAAGCGTCTTGATTCTGTTTTCAAAACCACAAGGGACACCTCAGCGTTCAGCAAGTTCTGCCAGTGCAGCCCTTGGTGCCCCCGCCTCCCTGCCTGTCACCCTTGCTTTCATCCTCAGCCACGTCATTCTTCCACCGGGGACGGGAAATTGTTCCCATTTCTCCTGTCCTCCTCCGGTTACCTTTTCTCTAAGCTGTGCGGGACCCAGGCGAGGAGGCTGCGATCCTCTAGCAGCTCATAGGCAGCTCTGGTGACACGGGCAGCACTCTGTAATATCTCCAGAATGCGACTCTGAAACAGAAAATGCAGCGTGTTCTTTTACAGCCAAGACCTAATTCTCTAACTTAAAATGAGCAATTTGGCTGGTACCTGATCAACGCCCCAGGTAAAACGAACACCACTTGTTCTCAGCAAGTCCAGAGAAGGAAAGACATTCTCCCTTCAAAGCTTCACACCACAGGTGCTGCGCTGACAAGAAGTATTCAAGTAGCAAGACAATTTTCTCCTTTGCCCAAGGTTTTGGTACTTGAAATACCCAGGGTGGGTGCTCCCAAACCTGAGAGCTCCTGGCCCCTGAGTTTCCCTCCTGCTGAAGCACCGTTCAGGTAACAAATGTGCTGGCCGGGGAATAGAGACCCCAAAAAGAAAAGGCCCCGACTGCAGGAGCAAAACCACGGCACCCACGTGAGGCTCCTTGATGGCAGGAAGCTGTTCCAGTTTCAGGGCATAAGGATGGGACTGGTTTAGACACAAGCAACTCTTTCCCCCTCCCCACATACACCTAACCGGCAAGGAACAGATTTTCAAGAGGACCAAGGCAGAATCGGCTGTTCCTTTCTCTGTGGTACTTGAGATCTTGAAGCCCCACAAGCTTGTTGTGGTTTGGGGGTAGTTGGGAACTGCTCTTTTTGAACTCTTACCTGGGAGCCCTCGTCACACAAAGGACTGCTGAAAAGGGAAAAGAATCACCCGGGAAATCCTCTGGTAGACGTGAAGCTCATAGCAGTGTTTGCCACACAGCCCCTCCCCAGGAAACCTGAGCATCCACTCACGCTCTGCTTTGTGCTGGAAGCCACAAAGAAAAATACCACCGTCAGACATTCAGACATTTCCAAAGAATACCAGCCCCTAAGAGCAACAAAACCCCGCTTCC
This sequence comes from Anomalospiza imberbis, assembly GCF_031753505.1. Classification (NCBI taxonomy): domain Eukaryota; kingdom Metazoa; phylum Chordata; class Aves; order Passeriformes; family Viduidae; genus Anomalospiza; species Anomalospiza imberbis. The sequence continues at coordinate 65,527 of NW_027099795.1, read as the reverse complement.
CTCTGACTGCCAGCTCAGGGCTTCCCCGAGCTGGTTCTGGACTTCTGCATTTCCATTCCTATCAAATTTAATCGCTGACGTCCCGTGGGAGCAGTCAGTCTGCAGCCCAAACATGCAGTGGAAATGGAGTTTTAGAAGTTGCTGTTTCTAAAACACTTCCGTTGAACTCAAAGTTACTAATCTGAACTCAAAGTTACTAATCTGAACTCAAAGTTACTAATCTGAACTCAAAGAGGAATTGCAGCTAGCCGGGGCAGAACAGTCATTGCTTGTGCTCACAGAGCATACACAGCACAGCTCGTTGCGCCTTAGTACGGAGAAAGCAACAAAAACCCCAGAGAATTGACATTTTTAATTGCAATACGAAACATAAGAAAGGTGCTTCTAATTAACTGCCTGTGGGAGAATGAGGTTTCCTTGTATTTGTACGGCTGCTTTTAACACGTTTCTGAAGAATTCCTGGATTGCCTAAAATGGGACTCTTACCTCAAAACCAAAACTGGAGAAAAGCTGGAGGAAAGCCGGTATTCCGGCTCAGGTCCAAATACTGGTGTGACAGAAGGAATCTCTTCACCTTCATGTACATGTGCTCCTCTGTAAAGAGAAAAAGCTGGCACCGTGGAGGAGGACAGTGCTCCCAATCCACAAGCACGGGCGACAATTTGTGGAAGCCGCAGCGAGCGTGCAGGGCTCCCAGCGGGCGGAGCAGCCTGGGGGTGCCGTCCGGATCAAAACACCCAGAAACCTGCGAGAAAGAAACGGAACGGAAGCCGGCTAAAAGCCGTCCCTGCGCCGATGACTCCTTCCAGCAACTTGCTCACGAGGAGGCAGGGATTGATTCGCTACTCACCAGCCCATCTGGCCACGGCACGGGCAACACCGTAAAAAATCCCGCGCGGGCGGCGCCGGCGTCAGGGTGGGGAGCAGGAGGCAGAGCGGGATCCTGGTTTTTGCCGCCGTTTTTGCCGCCCAGTTGGGAAGGTCAAGCGAGTCCGCGACATGCCGCTCCCAAGATGGCGGCAGCGAGGGGCCGTCGGCGGAGAGAGGCGTTTTTGCCGATGCCTGTCGGCCCCCGCCGAAAAATCCGCACGCCGGCGCTGCTGCTGACCCCACAGCCCTCGTGCACGGCCCTGGAATCGCCGCGGAAAATCCCGCCGGGGCGCCGCGGCGTCGGGGTTTTTGCGCAGGCAGCACTGTAGACCGACCGGGGCTCCTCGATTTTCCCGCCCTTTTTGCCGCCATCATGAGAAGGTCAAGTGAGTCCGCGACACTCCGGCCGAGCCACTCCCAAGATGGCGGCCGCTGCAGCGCCTCCGCGGGGGGCTGCAGTACCGCGCTCTGGCCACAAGGAGGCGGCACTGCCGCTCGCCTTGGGGCCGCACGGGAAAAAAAACCAAAAACCAAAAAAACAAAAAAAAAAAAAAAAAAAAACCAAAAAAAAAAAAAACCCACCAACAAAAACCCCCTGCCTTTAACCCAATAAGAACCCAAATTAAAAAAAAAAACCAAACTTCTCTTGTAAACTATATTTCAATCTATTTTATTTTTATACTTTTCATGTTTATATCCACATTTTGATTTAGAGTGTATATGGATGTATAATCATAACATTTATTCCTATTACTTATATTTTATTATATTTTATATTTTTACACATATCTCAATATATTGATGATATATTTCTACATGCAGATTGATATTTCTAAAAGGTTTATACTGTTTATAATAAAACCCTTCCTCTACCCAAGTAAAAAAAAAAAAAAAAAATCCTTTCTTTTAAACCGTGTTGAATTTTTTAAAATTTATATTTTTCGCACTTATATTCAAATTTACATTTTAAATGTAGAGTGATGTATGGTGTTACTTATATTCTATTTCTTCCTATTACTTATTTTTATTTCTATATTATATTTTACAGATATCTTTATACATCGATTATATATTATCTGTATTTAGAATTATATCAAAATAAAATGTATATACATCTTTTTCTTTTCAAGAAAATTCCTGCCTTTAAGCAAACGAAACCTTAAAAAAGCCCTTTCTTCAAACGATCTTTAAATATTTACATATTTTCATAATTTTATTCACATTTGCATTTAGAGTGTATATTGACGTATTATATTAAAAAGATGTAATCTATATAATAATGCAACAAGATAGATAAATTATTATTTCTATTTTACGTCATCTATACGCCCATACATATATTTACTTACTTTTTAATTTTTATATAGATCTTAACGTATGTATGATGTATTTCTATACATAGACTTCTAGCTTTATTTTACAATTTTTGTAATAAAAACCCTGCCTACTACCAAATTAAATGAAACAAATTTATTTTAAACTATATTTGAATATTTCAGTATTTATGGTTTTGATATTTACGTTTATAAGAGCGTGTATATTGTATTACAATAAATTTTATATATACAATAAATACAAAATATTTTGTATTTAGACATAAAATATATTTGGATTATACTGTGTTATTATGAGACATACACAGTATTATATGTATTGTATTGATTTCTATGATTTTGGGGTTTTTTTGTACTTTATATTTCTATATATCTACACATATTAATGATACATTTTATGTTGATATTTTATATGGATTTAGTTTATAGCTATCATCTATGTTTACATGTATTTACACAAACATATAAAACACTCTCTATCAAACATTATAACATCTTGTGGTAAGAGATTATTTATGTTACATGTTCTCTTGATATGTATTCTCTTTGTATTTAAAACTGGAATTTTATATTCCCATTTTTATATTTCTGGATTTGTTTTCTTTCATTATAGTTATAATTTTGCATTTAAAATCCAATTCCTGAAACTAAAATGCCAATACAAACAGCATCCAATTCCCACCAATGCCGTCCAAAAATGCTAGAACGGCTCCACCGGCCAACCAACTACCAGCAAAAAAACCCCACACTACACTCTTTTCGCTAACAATTCTTATCACATCACACGAATGAAACAAAAATTTGTTCAAGCTCTATAGAAACCCACACAGCAAATCACAAAGACCACCAAAAAGAAGAAAAAAAAAAAACAAAAAACAAACCAAACCCAACTAACATACTAAACTCCAAACCCTACAGCAGACCCTGAACGTTACTAAAACCCAAAAATAGAACCAAAACTCTACCTCTACGCTAACTCATAAAGAGAACCCAATACTCTATAAAATTAACTAAAAAAACCCACCAAACTCATTACCGATATAAAAAAATCTAAACCACAGAGAAACAAACAAATCCCCACCCAAATAAAATAACTGCCTTAAAAAAATCTAGCATATAAATACCCATGTTCCCAAAAATAAAACGAATAAAAAACTGCAACCAAATAGATCAAACTACAAAAAAAAACAAAAAAAAAAACCAAAAACCCAACAACTTAAATTAACAACAGCAAAAGTATTCCTAACTCAATAAACCCATAACGCCTCAAACCATCAAAACCAAAATACTACCTAGAAATAAACACGAAGCCAAAAGATAAGTGTAACCGTAAACAATATCTCCCAAATTCTCTGCAACAATAAAACATACACGACAATCAAAAAACCAAATGAATAAAACCTCTATAATACACTAAACAATAATGCAATCATCAATATTATAAAAACCTCACTAATGAACTACAGGACACTACCTCAAACCCACCAAAACAAACACTACAGCCTCTACGGCAAAAAAAGTCACCACAACCGAATTAAAAACCTACCCTCTACTTCATGCTACGACCCATAAAAACCACTGTAAACCTTAAAAAATATAATTTTAAATTATAATTTTTATCCAACCAACCAACCAACCAAACAAACAAAAAAAAACCCCAACCAAAATCCCACAAAAAAAAAAAAAAAAAAAAAAAAATCCAACAACAAAGCTCAATCGAAAAAACCCCTTGTCATCAGCACCTGAACCAAGAACCATGACATTCGAGAAGTACACCGTGTCCATTAGCATACACCTACTACGAACCAAACGAAACGATACAATCAATTCCTAAAAACCACCTCAAAACCGCCCCATCAAGGAACTTGGGAACATTGAAAGCCGCGCTCCCGGCACGAAAGCGGCTCCTCCGGCGGCTCCTCCGGCAGGCAGAGGCGGCGCCGCGCCGGGAGACCCCCGCCCGCTGCCCCCTCTGCCCGGCGGGGCCGGCACCGGGCCCGGGGCGCCCCGGCGGCGCCCGAGCCCCGCGCCCGGAGCGGACGGAGCGGCCGGCACCGGCCGGCACCGGCGCGGCGCCGCGCCGCCTCTCCCGCCCGCCGGCCCGGCAAAGCTCCCCTCGGCTCCGCACGCCTCGCAGCGGCGCGGCTCTGGCGGTCCCGCGGCAGCCCGGCCGCGCCAAACTCCCCTTCCCCCTCAGCAGCTCCCCGGGCCATGCCAGCAGCGCCCGCCACAGAACCTTTGGTGCCGGCCCAGGGGCAGAAGAAGCGCCCTCCAACGCAGCGGCACACCCCGATTTCAACCCTTCAAACGCTGCGAGAGCTGCAGCTTCCTTCAGTTCAACCCCCGAAACCGACGCCACACTCAGGTGCTCGCCTCACTTCCTCGAGGGCAAATAAATGTGTTCTCCCCTTCCATTTCGTCCCCTAGAAGAGCAGAAAAGAAGGGGCTTTCCTCAAATGAAATCCCTCAGATTGTGGGAATCTTTAAAATCAGAGGGTTTGGGGAAAGCTGCAAAAAAAAGGCAGGCCTCACAAACAGCACAACTGCGGGTAGAGCTAAGCACTAGACATCAGATTTGTCAGCAGACAAATTATACAAGAAGTAGCAGTTAACTACAACTACAGCAATGGTCTGTGTATTAACGCCCCTCTAGAACAACTCCCTAAGCTACAGAAAAGTACATCTAGCGAGACACTAGGAAGTTCTAAGCTTGAGAATGGAGCCCCGTGCATTGTGTTTTAAGGCTTACAAGCAGGTATTGCACTCGAAATAAGCGAGCATTGTTTTAAAAAGCAAAGGTACGTGTGCTTACAGGGGTTAGACAGAACTACTGTCAATATGCTTGTGCTTCGTGTGACCGGTCCAAAAACTTTCCAGTAAATTCTAACATTAGGTTCTTGGTCTGCTGGCGGGGATGTGAGCTGCTGGCATCTTCCCACTGTCATAAGCATGTCATGAGAGTGATGCGAGAAAATTAAACAGCTCGAGACGCCTTCCTCAGCAGTCCCGCCCCGTTCGTGATTTCTACATAGACCCCCGGCCGGCGAGACAAATGATGGGAAAGGGGGATTTTACCTCAAGCCAAACCCTTTAAAAGGAGGGACAACAGGGCTGCCCCCTCCATTTAAACCTAAGGGTGATGAAAATGGAGGGGGGGGTTAACCTCAAATCGAACCCATCAAACGACAACAATATTTTCCCCCTTCCATTTAAAATAGAACCCAGGGGTTCCCTGCCACCCCTGGGATACCCCTAACACCCTGGAAAAGGCAGGTTTGCCTTCAGCCAATATCCTCAAAACCACAAGCGAAGAGGGATTGCCCACCTGTTCAGACAGGGTCAATAATGGAAAAGAAGTCGCTACCTTCAATTTGAATTGCTTTTGTCCTCAAAATCCTTTTTTTTTTTTTTTTTTTTTTTTTTCCCCCCCCTGGGAGCACCGTGGAGGGATTGGCAAGATGAAATTTAAAAGGGAAAGGAGAAATGTCCCCGCTACAAATACACATGGGCTCACCTGTTTGGCTGCTGCTTCTTCCCGGCACAAAGGTTTGTCCCTCGGCACCTCCTTGGAGCAATGCTCCAGGTATCCAAGTGATCCCCCAGACCCTGCTGTCTCAAGCTCTCACCGTCCTTCCAAGGACAGCCCCGGGAGCCCCCCAAAAGCTCCTCTTCTCCGGCAGCTCCATGCCAAAGTGAGCTGAGGCAAACCCCCTTAAAAGAGCCCCCGGCAGGAGCCGGCCCCTCCTCATCCTCACAGCTCACACCTGGGGCTGCTCGGGGTTTCTTTCCAAATGACTTCAGAGACAAATTCCTATTCTTACCAATAGCTACAAAAACGAAACACTTGACGGGATTTAGTATTCTACACACACCCCTCCCCGTGCATTTTGGGGCAGCTTTGGGTCCCTCTGGGGGACGGCACCCAGCGTGACCCCCCCTCGTTCGCCACCCACCTGCTCCTCCACCGCAGTGTGCCTCCCTCTCCGAGGGACCTTGGGGCGCCCCAAAGGACATCAGAGCCCCGCGTCTTCGCCCCCTTTTCCTGGCCCCCAAAGAAGGCACAGAACGAGTCCAACTGCCCTGCAGAGCAGCCCAGCACTTCCTTCAATCCCTCTCCACGTGTCCATCCCCCCCGAAAGGGACTCTGCCGCAACAAGAAAGCCCCCCGAAGGGTTGAAGCTCCTGCCCAGCCTCGCTGTCACAGGCGAGGGGCAGAAAGAGGGAGTGGCAGAGACGGCGGGGACGCGGCACGGACGGCACGGCACAGAGCGGGGGCCGCTCTCGGCGCGATGCCGGGAAAGCCCCGGGTCCGGCAGTGCCGGGCGGCGTTTGGCCGGCACGGGGGGATCCGCCGAGAGCCTCCGGCCCCGTGCGGGGACTCCTGCCAGGGCCCAGGGGCGCCGCGCCGGGGGGGTCTGCGGACAGAGAACAGGAATACGGGGAGAAAGAAGGAAGAAGGAGAGGCAGAGAGAGGGACAAGAGGGGGAGCCTCACAGAGCGCCCGCCGGGCTGCAGCCCGAGCCCGCCCCGGCCTGCTCGGGATGCCGCGCTCGGCGGAGCTCGGCTCGCTTCGGCTGAACTCGGCTCCTCGGCTCGCCTCGGCTTTTAGCCGCTAGACTCGGCTGGATTCGCCTCTTCGGCGCAGCTCGGCTCGGCTCGGCTGAACTCGGAGCCTCTCGGCTCGGCTCGGCTCGGCCCGGCTCGGCTCCCTTCGGCTCCCCGCCGCCGCCGCCTCCCGTTTCGCGCGCACAGCTCGGTGCTCGCCCGCTGCCGAGCCCCGCGGGCGGCCCGGCCCGGCCCGGCCCGGCCGTCGCTCGGAACCCACCCCCCCCACCCCCCCACCGCAAGATTAGACCATGCAGGGTTTCTGTGTTAAACCCTTTTTGTCCTATAAGGAGAGAACTTCTCTCTACCTCCTTCGTCTCCTCATTTTTCGTCTTGGATTGCAAAATCAGAGTTACAAAAACCTCGTCAAGTACAAGACTTAGTAAGTAGTCCAGAAGGTAGTCCCGTCAATTGCATAACCTAAAGAAAACCTTATACTTACGGTTCCACAAAAAAGAAATCGGACCAGAGTCCTACTCACTGTGTCAAACCTTATTTAAAACACACAAAACCCCCAAAAGAAATAGTTCCACAACCAAAACAAAACCTACAAGTAACACCAACCAGAACCACACCTCCAAATACGCTGCTTATCAGCCACCAATCCTAAAAACCTATTTTCTACACACCTTGGTAGTACAGCTCTTCACAACTAACCTCATCCTTTACAAACACTAAATCGCAAACCAAAAAACTTACACGTGACGTCAACTCTTCAAAGAGCATTTAGACACTCATACCCCAAATGACAGTTCAACCACCAAAAGTAAAATTACCGAGATCATTACAAATAAATACCTGTCTAATATTTAGTTACAAAACAACCCCAAAACCACACAAAACCACAAAGAAGTTACCTCAAAACATCAAACCTACCTACCATTTAAAACAATTAACCCTACCAAGACCAAACATAACAAGAATACATTAAAAAAAAACCAAACAAACAAACAAAAAAAAAAAAAAAAAAAAAAAAAAAAAAAAAAAAAACCACCCAACCACCAACCAAAAATACCCAATGACTCCAACACAAATTGACTTCTCATTATCAAAATAGTATGACCTTTTAATAACCTAATTCTATTGTTTCTACATCTCTTTTAACACCTAAAAGAACTACAACTCACACTTGAACCACAGTAAATAAACTTACTTATTAACTAACCAAATGAAACAATAACACATCTGTACCTTTACATAAATTGCTGCCAAATATAAACATCTTTAAACATACTACTTTGCCAAATAAAACAACTGTTAATTTTTTATTCTTAACACACAATCATAAATAGAAAACATGTTTTAAAGTATACAAATCGAGAAATCACAAGAAATCAATTTACAAAAACATTACAAAATGGTTTTAGAAATTAATCAATTATGCAGAAATAAAAAATAAGCCCATCATATTTTCAAAAATTAAAACATCACTAAATAACTTAAATCATTATTAAAAACTAAAAGACTCATTTTATTAATAACTATAATTATTACTTTCCATCTCCCCTACCTACTTCATTTTTTACATGGAACTCTACAAAAATCCTTAACAAGTATATTTATAACTTAAATTCAAAAACATATATATATATATAAAAAAACATACTTAACAAATAATCCACATACCAAACATCTAAACGAATAAAAAAAAACCCTAATAAAATACTAAGATATTCATAACAAAAAAAGCCAAACTCATTAACATAAAAACCAATATAAACACATGGAAATACCTACAATTAAAAAATACATACCTGAATAAACAATATTCGTACCTTAATAATTCACTATAAACTCTTACCAATTAATGACTAACATTAATTACTTGATACCAATAAAATACAAGGAACTGTTACTTTACCCAATAAATGTAATAAACTATTATAATGTAACTAATAACTTTAAATCACACTTTATTAAAAATATAAAACATTAAAGCAAGGCATCCTAAAAAAAAATCCCGTTATTATCACTAAACAGAAAGAAAAAAAAAAAAAAAAATATATCTACAAATATCTATATACAGGTAGATAGATAGATATATCCATCTCAACAGCACTGTCTGGGATTGATTCTTGTTTTCTCTCTTGTCTCCTAAATTTATTAGCCATAGAGTATGGAGTAAGGAAATCATTTTATTTATCACCTTGTTCTCCAGAAACCTGAAAAACAAAATAAAACAAAACAAAAACAAAGGGAAAAAAAAAAACCACCCAACCACCAACCAAAAATACCCAATGACTCCAACACAAATTGACTTCTCATTATCAAAATAGTATGACCTTTTAATAACCTAATTCTATTGTTTCTACATCTCTTTTAACACCTAAAAGAACTACAACTCACACTTGAACCACAGTAAATAAACTTACTTATTAACTAACCAAATGAAACAATAACACATCTGTACCTTTACATAAATTGCTGCCAAATATAAACATCTTTAAACATACTACTTTGCCAAATAAAACAACTGTTAATTTTTTATTCTTAACACACAATCATAAATAGAAAACATGTTTTAAAGTATACAAATCGACGAAATCACAAGAAATCAATTTACAAAAACATTACAAAATGGTTTTAGAAATTAATCAATTACGCAGAAATAAAAAATAAGCCCATCATATTTTCAAAAATTAAAACATCACTAAATAACTTAAATCATTATTAAAAACTAAAAGACTCATTTTATTATTAACTATAATTATTACTTTCCATCTCCCCTACCTACTTCATTTTTTACATGGAACTCTACAAAAATCCTTAACAAGTATATTTATAACTTAAATTCAAAAACATATACATATATATATATATATATATAAAAAAAAACATACTTAACAAATAATCCACATACCAAACATCTAAACGAATAAAAAAAAACCCTAATAAAATACTAAGATATTCATAACAAAAAAAGCCAAACTCATTAACATAAAAACCAATATAAACACATGGAAATACCTACAATTAAAAAATACATACCTGAATAAACAATATTCCTACCTTAATAATTCACTATAAACTCTTACCAATTAATGACTAACATTAATTACTTGATACCAATAAAATACAAGGAACTGTTACTTTACCCAATAAATGTAATAAACTATTATAATATAACTAATAACTTTAAATCACACTTTATGAAAAACATAAAACATTAAAGCAAGGTATCCTAACAAAAAAAATCCCGTTATTATCACTACACAGAAAAAAAATTAAAAAAAAAAAATATATATCTACAAATATCTATATACAGGTAGATAGATAGATATATCCATCTCAACAGCACTGTCTGGGATTGATTCTTGTTTTCTCTCTTGTCTCCTAAATTTATTAGCCATAGAGTATGGAGTAAGGAAATCATTTTATTTATCACCTTGTTCTTCAGAAACCTGAAAAACCAAATAAAACAAAACAAAAACAAAGGGAAAAAAAAGAAAAAAAAAAAAGAAAACCACATTTGAAAGGCAGATCCTCACCAGCAGCTGGTCCATCTCCTACAGGGGACCATATTCTAGTGCACTTTTGGTGCACTTGCCTGAACTTGGCGTGGCAGAAGAGATTATTTTTGTGAGGGAGAGAGGCGAGGGGAGGAGAAAGAATGTTCTAGACAGCTCAAATCCATTACTGTGCCACTTCCTGTGCAGCAGGTCCTGTGACAGGATGGGAACTGAGGGTGCTTGAAATTTAAAAGGTAAAGACACCAGCACAAGGTGCCACTTTGCTTTTTCAGGAAGTGGTTTCCAAGTCACAAAGCTTCCCCCCCCCAGCCCCTCCTCCTACCACAACCTGAAAGCGTCTTGATTCTGTTTTCAAAACCACAAGGGACACCTCAGCGTTCAGCAAGTTCTGCCAGTGCAGCCCTTGGTGCCCCCGCCTCCCTGCCTGTCACCCTTGCTTTCATCCTCAGCCACGTCATTCTTCCACCGGGGACGGGAAATTGTTCCCATTTCTCCTGTCCTCCTCCGGTTACCTTTTCTCTAAGCTGTGCGGGACCCAGGCGAGGAGGCTGCGATCCTCTAGCAGCTCATAGGCAGCTCTGGTGACACGGGCAGCACTCTGTAATATCTCCAGAATGCGACTCTGAAACAGAAAATGCAGCGTGTTCTTTTACAGCCAAGACCTAATTCTCTAACTTAAAATGAGCAATTTGGCTGGTACCTGATCAACGCCCCAGGTAAAACGAACACCACTTGTTCTCAGCAAGTCCAGAGAAGGAAAGACATTCTCCCTTCAAAGCTTCACACCACAGGTGCTGCGCTGACAAGAAGTATTCAAGTAGCAAGACAATTTTCTCCTTTGCCCAAGGTTTTGGTACTTGAAATACCCAGGGTGGGTGCTCCCAAACCTGAGAGCTCCTGGCCCCTGAGTTTCCCTCCTGCTGAAGCACCGTTCAGGTAACAAATGTGCTGGCCGGGGAATAGAGACCCCAAAAAGAAAAGGCCCCGACTGCAGGAGCAAAACCACGGCACCCACGTGAGGCTCCTTGATGGCAGGAAGCTGTTCCAGTTTCAGGGCATAAGGATGGGACTGGTTTAGACACAAGCAACTCTTTCCCCCTCCCCACATACACCTAACCGGCAAGGAACAGATTTTCAAGAGGACCAAGGCAGAATCGGCTGTTCCTTTCTCTGTGGTACTTGAGATCTTGAAGCCCCACAAGCTTGTTGTGGTTTGGGGGTAGTTGGGAACTGCTCTTTTTGAACTCTTACCTGGGAGCCCTCGTCACACAAAGGACTGCTGAAAAGGGAAAAGAATCACCCGGGAAATCCTCTGGTAGACGTGAAGCTCATAGCAGTGTTTGCCACACAGCCCCTCCCCAGGAAACCTGAGCATCCACTCACGCTCTGCTTTGTGCTGGAAGCCACAAAGAAAAATACCACCGTCAGACATTCAGACATTTCCAAAGAATACCAGCCCCTAAGAGCAACAAAACCCCGCTTCCCTCTGACTGCCAGCTCAGGGCTTCCCCGAGCTGGTTCTGGACTTCTGCATTTCCATTCCTATCAAATTTAATCGCTGACGTCCCGTGGGAGCAGTCAGTCTGCAGCCCAAACATGCAGTGGAAATGGAGTTTTAGAAGTTGCTGTTTCTAAAACACTTCCGTTGAACTCAAAGTTACTAATCTGAACTCAAAGTTACTAATCTGAACTCAAAGTTACTAATCTGAACTCAAAGAGGAATTGCAGCTAGCCGGGGCAGAACAGTCATTGCTTGTGCTCACAGAGCATACACAGCACAGCTCGTTGCGCCTTAGTACGGAGAAAGCAACAAAAACCCCAGAGAATTGACATTTTTAATTGCAATACGAAACATAAGAAAGGTGCTTCTAATTAACTGCCTGTGGGAGAATGAGGTTTCCTTGTATTTGTACGGCTGCTTTTAACACGTTTCTGAAGAATTCCTGGATTGCCTAAAATGGGACTCTTACCTCAAAACCAAAACTGGAGAAAAGCTGGAGGAAAGCCGGTATTCCGGCTCAGGTCCAAATACTGGTGTGACAGAAGGAATCTCTTCACCTTCATGTACATGTGCTCCTCTGTAAAGAGAAAAAGCTGGCACCGTGGAGGAGGACAGTGCTCCCAATCCACAAGCACGGGCGACAATTTGTGGAAGCCGCAGCGAGCGTGCAGGGCTCCCAGCGGGCGGAGCAGCCTGGGGGTGCCGTCCGGATCAAAACACCCAGAAACCTGCGAGAAAGAAACGGAACGGAAGCCGGCTAAAAGCCGTCCCTGCGCCGATGACTCCTTCCAGCAACTTGCTCACGAGGAGGCAGGGATTGATTCGCTACTCACCAGCCCATCTGGCCACGGCACGGGCAACACCGTAAAAAATCCCGCGCGGGCGGCGCCGGCGTCAGGGTGGGGAGCAGGAGGCAGAGCGGGATCCTGGTTTTTGCCGCCGTTTTTGCCGCCCAGTTGGGAAGGTCAAGCGAGTCCGCGACATGCCGCTCCCAAGATGGCGGCAGCGAGGGGCCGTCGGCGGAGAGAGGCGTTTTTGCCGATGCCTGTCGGCCCCCGCCGAAAAATCCGCACGCCGGCGCTGCTGCTGACCCCACAGCCCTCGTGCACGGCCCTGGAATCGCCGCGGAAAATCCCGCCGGGGCGCCGCGGCGTCGGGGTTTTTGCGCAGGCAGCACTGTAGACCGACCGGGGCTCCTCGATTTTCCCGCCCTTTTTGCCGCCATCATGAGAAGGTCAAGTGAGTCCGCGACACTCCGGCCGAGCCACTCCCAAGATGGCGGCCGCTGCAGCGCCTCCGCGGGGGGCTGCAGTACCGCGCTCTGGCCACAAGGAGGCGGCACTGCCGCTCGCCTTGGGGCCGCACGGGAAAAAAAACCAAAAACCAAAAAAACAAAAAAAAAAAAAAAAAACCAAAAAAAAAAAAAAACCACCAACAAAAACCCCCTGCCTTTAACCCAATAAGAACCCAAATTAAAAAAAAAAACCAAACTTCTCTTGTAAACTATATTTCAATCTATTTTATTTTTATACTTTTCATGTTTATATCCACATTTTGATTTAGAGTGTATATGGATGTATAATCATAACATTTATTCCTATTACTTATATTTTATTATATTTTATATTTTTACACATATCTCAATATATTGATGATATATTTCTACATGCAGATTGATATTTCTAAAAGGTTTATACTGTTTATAATAAAACCCTTCCTCTACCCAAGTAAAAAAAAAAAAAAAAAATCCTTTCTTTTAAACCGTGTTGAATTTTTTAAAATTTATATTTTTCGCACTTATATTCAAATTTACATTTTAAATGTAGAGTGATGTATGGTGTTACTTATATTCTATTTCTTCCTATTACTTATTTTTATTTCTATATTATATTTTACAGATATCTTTATACATCGATTATATATTATCTGTATTTAGAATTATATCAAAATAAAATGTATATACATCTTTTTCTTTTCAAGAAAATTCCTGCCTTTAAGCAAACGAAACCTTAAAAAAGCCCTTTCTTCAAAAGATCTTTAAATATTTACATATTTTCATAATTTTATTCACATTTGCATTTAGAGTGTATATTGACGTATTATATTAAAAAGATGTAATCTATATAATAATGCAACAAGATAGATAAATTATTATTTCTATTTTACGTCATCTATACGCCCATACATATATTTACTTACTTTTTAATTTTTATATAGATCTTAACGTATGTATGATGTATTTCTATACATAGACTTCTAGCTTTATTTTACAATTTTTGTAATAAAAACCCTGCCTACTACCAAATTAAATGAAACAAATTTATTTTAAACTATATTTGAATATTTCAGTATTTATGGTTTTGATATTTACGTTTATAAGAGCGTGTATATTGTATTACAATAAATTTTATATATACAATAAATACAAAATATTTTGTATTTAGACATAAAATATATTTGGATTATACTGTGTTATTATGAGACATACACAGTATTATATGTATTGTATTGATTTCTATGATTTTGGGGTTTTTTTGTACTTTATATTTCTATATATCTACACATATTAATGATACATTTTATGTTGATATTTTATATGGATTTAGTTTATAGCTATCATCTATGTTTACATGTATTTACACAAACATATAAAACACTCTCTATCAAACATTATAACATCTTGTGGTAAGAGATTATTTATGTTACATGTTCTCTTGATATGTATTCTCTTTGTATTTAAAACTGGAATTTTATATTCCCATTTTTATATTTCTGGATTTGTTTTCTTTCATTATAGTTATAATTTTGCATTTAAAATCCAATTCCTGAAACTAAAATGCCAATACAAACAGCATCCAATTCCCACCAATGCCGTCCAAAAATGCTAGAACGGCTCCACCGGCCAACCAACTACCAGCAAAAAAACCCCACACTACACTCTTTTCGCTAACAATTCTTATCACATCACACGAATGAAACAAAAATTTGTTCAAGCTCTATAGAAACCCACACAGCAAATCACAAAGACCACCAAAAAGAAGAAAAAAAAAAAACAAAAAACAAACCAAACCCAACTAACATACTAAACTCCAAACCCTACAGCAGACCCTGAACGTTACTAAAACCCAAAAATAGAACCAAAACTCTACCTCTACGCTAACTCATAAAGAGAACCCAATACTCTATAAAATTAACTAAAAAAACCCACCAAACTCATTACCGATATAAAAAAATCTAAACCACAGAGAAACAAACAAATCCCCACCCAAATAAAATAACTGCCTTAAAAAAATCTAGCATATAAATACCCATGTTCCCAAAAATAAAACGAATAAAAAACTGCAACCAAATAGATCAAACTACAAAAAAAAACAAAAAAAAAAACCAAAAACCCAACAACTTAAATTAACAACAGCAAAAGTATTCCTAACTCAATAAACCCATAACGCCTCAAACCATCAAAACCAAAATACTACCTAGAAATAAACACGAAGCCAAAAGATAAGTGTAACCGTAAACAATATCTCCCAAATTCTCTGCAACAATAAAACATACACGACAATCAAAAAACCAAATGAATAAAACCTCTATAATACACTAAACAATAATGCAATCATCAATATTATAAAAACCTCACTAATGAACTACAGGACACTACCTCAAACCCACCAAAACAAACACTACAGCCTCTACGGCAAAAAAAGTCACCACAACCGAATTAAAAACCTACCCTCTACTTCATGCTACGACCCATAAAAACCACTGTAAACCTTAAAAAATATAATTTTAAATTATAATTTTTATCCAACCAACCAACCAACCAAACAAACAAAAAAAAACCCCAACCAAAATCCCACAAAAAAAAAAAAAAAAAAAAAAATCCAACAACAAAGCTCAATCGAAAAAACCCCTTGTCATCAGCACCTGAACCAAGAACCATGACATTCGAGAAGTACACCGTGTCCATTAGCATACACCTACTACGAACCAAACGAAACGATACAATCAATTCCTAAAAACCACCTCAAAACCGCCCCATCAAGGAACTTGGGAACATTGAAAGCCGCGCTCCCGGCACGAAAGCGGCTCCTCCGGCGGCTCCTCCGGCAGGCAGAGGCGGCGCCGCGCCGGGAGACCCCCGCCCGCTGCCCCCTCTGCCCGGCGGGGCCGGCACCGGGCCCGGGGCGCCCCGGCGGCGCCCGAGCCCCGCGCCCGGAGCGGACGGAGCGGCCGGCACCGGCCGGCACCGGCGCGGCGCCGCGCCGCCTCTCCCGCCCGCCGGCCCGGCAAAGCTCCCCTCGGCTCCGCACGCCTCGCAGCGGCGCGGCTCTGGCGGTCCCGCGGCAGCCCGGCCGCGCCAAACTCCCCTTCCCCCTCAGCAGCTCCCCGGGCCATGCCAGCAGCGCCCGCCACAGAACCTTTGGTGCCGGCCCAGGGGCAGAAGAAGCGCCCTCCAACGCAGCGGCACACCCCGATTTCAACCCTTCAAACGCTGCGAGAGCTGCAGCTTCCTTCAGTTCAACCCCCGAAACCGACGCCACACTCAGGTGCTCGCCTCACTTCCTCGAGGGCAAATAAATGTGTTCTCCCCTTCCATTTCGTCCCCTAGAAGAGCAGAAAAGAAGGGGCTTTCCTCAAATGAAATCCCTCAGATTGTGGGAATCTTTAAAATCAGAGGGTTTGGGGAAAGCTGCAAAAAAAAGGCAGGCCTCACAAACAGCACAACTGCGGGTAGAGCTAAGCACTAGACATCAGATTTGTCAGCAGACAAATTATACAAGAAGTAGCAGTTAACTACAACTACAGCAATGGTCTGTGTATTAACGCCCCTCTAGAACAACTCCCTAAGCTACAGAAAAGTACATCTAGCGAGACACTAGGAAGTTCTAAGCTTGAGAATGGAGCCCCGTGCATTGTGTTTTAAGGCTTACAAGCAGGTATTGCACTCGAAATAAGCGAGCATTGTTTTAAAAAGCAAAGGTACGTGTGCTTACAGGGGTTAGACAGAACTACTGTCAATATGCTTGTGCTTCGTGTGACCGGTCCAAAAACTTTCCAGTAAATTCTAACATTAGGTTCTTGGTCTGCTGGCGGGGATGTGAGCTGCTGGCATCTTCCCACTGTCATAAGCATGTCATGAGAGTGATGCGAGAAAATTAAACAGCTCGAGACGCCTTCCTCAGCAGTCCCGCCCCGTTCGTGATTTCTACATAGACCCCCGGCCGGCGAGACAAATGATGGGAAAGGGGGATTTTACCTCAAGCCAAACCCTTTAAAAGGAGGGACAACAGGGCTGCCCCCTCCATTTAAACCTAAGGGTGATGAAAATGGAGGGGGGGGTTAACCTCAAATCGAACCCATCAAATGACAACAATATTTTCCCCCTTCCATTTAAAATAGAACCCAGGGGTTCCCTGCCACCCCTGGGATACCCCTAACACCCTGGAAAAGGCAGGTTTGCCTTCAGCCAATATCCTCAAAACCACAAGCGAAGAGGGATTGCCCACCTGTTCAGACAGGGTCAATAATGGAAAAGAAGTCGCTACCTTCAATTTGAATTGCTTTTGTCCTCAAAATCCTTTTTTTTTTTTTTTTTTTTTTTTTTTCCCCCCCCTGGGAGCACCGTGGAGGGATTGGCAAGATGAAATTTAAAAGGGAAAGGAGAAATGTCCCCGCTACAAATACACATGGGCTCACCTGTTTGGCTGCTGCTTCTTCCCGGCACAAAGGTTTGTCCCTCGGCACCTCCTTGGAGCAATGCTCCAGGTATCCAAGTGATCCCCCAGACCCTGCTGTCTCAAGCTCTCACCGTCCTTCCAAGGACAGCCCCGGGAGCCCCCCAAAAGCTCCTCTTCTCCGGCAGCTCCATGCCAAAGTGAGCTGAGGCAAACCCCCTTAAAAGAGCCCCCGGCAGGAGCCGGCCCCTCCTCATCCTCACAGCTCACACCTGGGGCTGCTCGGGGTTTCTTTCCAAATGACTTCAGAGACAAATTCCTATTCTTACCAATAGCTACAAAAACGAAACACTTGACGGGATTTAGTATTCTACACACACCCCTCCCCGTGCATTTTGGGGCAGCTTTGGGTCCCTCTGGGGGACGGCACCCAGCGTGACCCCCCCTCGTTCGCCACCCACCTGCTCCTCCACCGCAGTGTGCCTCCCTCTCCGAGGGACCTTGGGGCGCCCCAAAGGACATCAGAGCCCCGCGTCTTCGCCCCCTTTTCCTGGCCCCCAAAGAAGGCACAGAACGAGTCCAACTGCCCTGCAGAGCAGCCCAGCACTTCCTTCAATCCCTCTCCACGTGTCCATCCCCCCCGAAAGGGACTCTGCCGCAACAAGAAAGCCCCCCGAAGGGTTGAAGCTCCTGCCCAGCCTCGCTGTCACAGGCGAGGGGCAGAAAGAGGGAGTGGCAGAGACGGCGGGGACGCGGCACGGACGGCACGGCACAGAGCGGGGGCCGCTCTCGGCGCGATGCCGGGAAAGCCCCGGGTCCGGCAGTGCCGGGCGGCGTTTGGCCGGCACGGGGGGATCCGCCGAGAGCCTCCGGCCCCGTGCGGGGACTCCTGCCAGGGCCCAGGGGCGCCGCGCCGGGGGGGTCTGCGGACAGAGAACAGGAATACGGGGAGAAAGAAGGAAGAAGGAGAGGCAGAGAGAGGGACAAGAGGGGGAGCCTCACAGAGCGCCCGCCGGGCTGCAGCCCGAGCCCGCCCCGGCCTGCTCGGGATGCCGCGCTCGGCGGAGCTCGGCTCGCTTCGGCTGAACTCGGCTCCTCGGCTCGCCTCGGCTTTTAGCCGCTAGACTCGGCTGGATTCGCCTCTTCGGCGCAGCTCGGCTCGGCTCGGCTGAACTCGGAGCCTCTCGGCTCGGCTCGGCTCGGCCCGGCTCGGCTCCCTTCGGCTCCCCGCCGCCGCCGCCTCCCGTTTCGCGCGCACAGCTCGGTGCTCGCCCGCTGCCGAGCCCCGCGGGCGGCCCGGCCCGGCCCGGCCCGGCCGTCGCTCGGAACCCACCCCCCCCACCCCCCCACCGCAAGATTAGACCATGCAGGGTTTCTGTGTTAAACCCTTTTTGTCCTATAAGGAGAGAACTTCTCTCTACCTCCTTCGTCTCCTCATTTTTCGTCTTGGATTGCAAAATCAGAGTTACAAAAACCTCGTCAAGTACAAGACTTAGTAAGTAGTCCAGAAGGTAGTCCCGTCAATTGCATAACCTAAAGAAAACCTTATACTTACGGTTCCACAAAAAAGAAATCGGACCAGAGTCCTACTCACTGTGTCAAACCTTATTTAAAACACACAAAACCCCCAAAAGAAATAGTTCCACAACCAAAACAAAACCTACAAGTAACACCAACCAGAACCACACCTCCAAATACGCTGCTTATCAGCCACCAATCCTAAAAACCTATTTTCTACACACCTTGGTAGTACAGCTCTTCACAACTAACCTCATCCTTTACAAACACTAAATCGCAAACCAAAAAACTTACACGTGACGTCAACTCTTCAAAGAGCATTTAGACACTCATACCCCAAATGACAGTTCAACCACCAAAAGTAAAATTACCGAGATCATTACAAATAAATACCTGTCTAATATTTAGTTACAAAACAACCCCAAAACCACACAAAACCACAAAGAAGTTACCTCAAAACATCAAACCTACCTACCATTTAAAACAATTAACCCTACCAAGACCAAACATAACAAGAATACATTAAAAAAAAACCAAACAAACAAAAAAAAAAAAAAAAAAAAAAAAAAAAAAAAAACAACAAAAAAAACCACCCAACCACCAACCAAAAATACCCAATGACTCCAACACAAATTGACTTCTCATTATCAAAATAGTATGACCTTTTAATAACCTAATTCTATTGTTTCTACATCTCTTTTAACACCTAAAAGAACTACAACTCACACTTGAACCACAGTAAATAAACTTACTTATTAACTAACCAAATGAAACAATAACACATCTGTACCTTTACATAAATTGCTGCCAAATATAAACATCTTTAAACATACTACTTTGCCAAATAAAACAACTGTTAATTTTTTATTCTTAACACACAATCATAAATAGAAAACATGTTTTAAAGTATACAAATCGAGAAATCACAAGAAATCAATTTACAAAAACATTACAAAATGGTTTTAGAAATTAATCAATTATGCAGAAATAAAAAATAAGCCCATCATATTTTCAAAAATTAAAACATCACTAAATAACTTAAATCATTATTAAAAACTAAAAGACTCATTTTATTAATAACTATAATTATTACTTTCCATCTCCCCTACCTACTTCATTTTTTACATGGAACTCTACAAAAATCCTTAACAAGTATATTTATAACTTAAATTCAAAAACATATA
This sequence comes from Anomalospiza imberbis, assembly GCF_031753505.1. Taxonomy (NCBI): domain Eukaryota; kingdom Metazoa; phylum Chordata; class Aves; order Passeriformes; family Viduidae; genus Anomalospiza; species Anomalospiza imberbis. Next base: position 45,370 of record NW_027099795.1, on the reverse strand, counting down.
TATATATATAAAAAAACATACTTAACAAATAATCCACATACCAAACATCTAAACGAATAAAAAAAAACCCTAATAAAATACTAAGATATTCATAACAAAAAAAGCCAAACTCATTAACATAAAAACCAATATAAACACATGGAAATACCTACAATTAAAAAATACATACCTGAATAAACAATATTCGTACCTTAATAATTCACTATAAACTCTTACCAATTAATGACTAACATTAATTACTTGATACCAATAAAATACAAGGAACTGTTACTTTACCCAATAAATGTAATAAACTATTATAATGTAACTAATAACTTTAAATCACACTTTATTAAAAATATAAAACATTAAAGCAAGGCATCCTAAAAAAAAATCCCGTTATTATCACTAAACAGAAAGAAAAAAAAAAAAATATATATCTACAAATATCTATATACAGGTAGATAGATAGATATATCCATCTCAACAGCACTGTCTGGGATTGATTCTTGTTTTCTCTCTTGTCTCCTAAATTTATTAGCCATAGAGTATGGAGTAAGGAAATCATTTTATTTATCACCTTGTTCTCCAGAAACCTGAAAAACAAAATAAAACAAAACAAAAACAAAGGGAAAAAAAAAAACCACCCAACCACCAACCAAAAATACCCAATGACTCCAACACAAATTGACTTCTCATTATCAAAATAGTATGACCTTTTAATAACCTAATTCTATTGTTTCTACATCTCTTTTAACACCTAAAAGAACTACAACTCACACTTGAACCACAGTAAATAAACTTACTTATTAACTAACCAAATGAAACAATAACACATCTGTACCTTTACATAAATTGCTGCCAAATATAAACATCTTTAAACATACTACTTTGCCAAATAAAACAACTGTTAATTTTTTATTCTTAACACACAATCATAAATAGAAAACATGTTTTAAAGTATACAAATCGACGAAATCACAAGAAATCAATTTACAAAAACATTACAAAATGGTTTTAGAAATTAATCAATTACGCAGAAATAAAAAATAAGCCCATCATATTTTCAAAAATTAAAACATCACTAAATAACTTAAATCATTATTAAAAACTAAAAGACTCATTTTATTATTAACTATAATTATTACTTTCCATCTCCCCTACCTACTTCATTTTTTACATGGAACTCTACAAAAATCCTTAACAAGTATATTTATAACTTAAATTCAAAAACATATACATATATATATATATATATATAAAAAAAAACATACTTAACAAATAATCCACATACCAAACATCTAAACGAATAAAAAAAAACCCTAATAAAATACTAAGATATTCATAACAAAAAAAGCCAAACTCATTAACATAAAAACCAATATAAACACATGGAAATACCTACAATTAAAAAATACATACCTGAATAAACAATATTCCTACCTTAATAATTCACTATAAACTCTTACCAATTAATGACTAACATTAATTACTTGATACCAATAAAATACAAGGAACTGTTACTTTACCCAATAAATGTAATAAACTATTATAATATAACTAATAACTTTAAATCACACTTTATGAAAAACATAAAACATTAAAGCAAGGTATCCTAACAAAAAAAATCCCGTTATTATCACTACACAGAAAAAAAATTTAAAAAAAAAAATATATATCTACAAATATCTATATACAGGTAGATAGATAGATATATCCATCTCAACAGCACTGTCTGGGATTGATTCTTGTTTTCTCTCTTGTCTCCTAAATTTATTAGCCATAGAGTATGGAGTAAGGAAATCATTTTATTTATCACCTTGTTCTTCAGAAACCTGAAAAACCAAATAAAACAAAACAAAAACAAAGGGGAAAAAAAGAAAAAAAAAAAAAGAAAACCACATTTGAAAGGCAGATCCTCACCAGCAGCTGGTCCATCTCCTACAGGGGACCATATTCTAGTGCACTTTTGGTGCACTTGCCTGAACTTGGCGTGGCAGAAGAGATTATTTTTGTGAGGGAGAGAGGCGAGGGGAGGAGAAAGAATGTTCTAGACAGCTCAAATCCATTACTGTGCCACTTCCTGTGCAGCAGGTCCTGTGACAGGATGGGAACTGAGGGTGCTTGAAATTTAAAAGGTAAAGACACCAGCACAAGGTGCCACTTTGCTTTTTCAGGAAGTGGTTTCCAAGTCACAAAGCTTCCCCCCCCCAGCCCCTCCTCCTACCACAACCTGAAAGCGTCTTGATTCTGTTTTCAAAACCACAAGGGACACCTCAGCGTTCAGCAAGTTCTGCCAGTGCAGCCCTTGGTGCCCCCGCCTCCCTGCCTGTCACCCTTGCTTTCATCCTCAGCCACGTCATTCTTCCACCGGGGACGGGAAATTGTTCCCATTTCTCCTGTCCTCCTCCGGTTACCTTTTCTCTAAGCTGTGCGGGACCCAGGCGAGGAGGCTGCGATCCTCTAGCAGCTCATAGGCAGCTCTGGTGACACGGGCAGCACTCTGTAATATCTCCAGAATGCGACTCTGAAACAGAAAATGCAGCGTGTTCTTTTACAGCCAAGACCTAATTCTCTAACTTAAAATGAGCAATTTGGCTGGTACCTGATCAACGCCCCAGGTAAAACGAACACCACTTGTTCTCAGCAAGTCCAGAGAAGGAAAGACATTCTCCCTTCAAAGCTTCACACCACAGGTGCTGCGCTGACAAGAAGTATTCAAGTAGCAAGACAATTTTCTCCTTTGCCCAAGGTTTTGGTACTTGAAATACCCAGGGTGGGTGCTCCCAAACCTGAGAGCTCCTGGCCCCTGAGTTTCCCTCCTGCTGAAGCACCGTTCAGGTAACAAATGTGCTGGCCGGGGAATAGAGACCCCAAAAAGAAAAGGCCCCGACTGCAGGAGCAAAACCACGGCACCCACGTGAGGCTCCTTGATGGCAGGAAGCTGTTCCAGTTTCAGGGCATAAGGATGGGACTGGTTTAGACACAAGCAACTCTTTCCCCCTCCCCACATACACCTAACCGGCAAGGAACAGATTTTCAAGAGGACCAAGGCAGAATCGGCTGTTCCTTTCTCTGTGGTACTTGAGATCTTGAAGCCCCACAAGCTTGTTGTGGTTTGGGGGTAGTTGGGAACTGCTCTTTTTGAACTCTTACCTGGGAGCCCTCGTCACACAAAGGACTGCTGAAAAGGGAAAAGAATCACCCGGGAAATCCTCTGGTAGACGTGAAGCTCATAGCAGTGTTTGCCACACAGCCCCTCCCCAGGAAACCTGAGCATCCACTCACGCTCTGCTTTGTGCTGGAAGCCACAAAGAAAAATACCACCGTCAGACATTCAGACATTTCCAAAGAATACCAGCCCCTAAGAGCAACAAAACCCCGCTTCCCTCTGACTGCCAGCTCAGGGCTTCCCCGAGCTGGTTCTGGACTTCTGCATTTCCATTCCTATCAAATTTAATCGCTGACGTCCCGTGGGAGCAGTCAGTCTGCAGCCCAAACATGCAGTGGAAATGGAGTTTTAGAAGTTGCTGTTTCTAAAACACTTCCGTTGAACTCAAAGTTACTAATCTGAACTCAAAGTTACTAATCTGAACTCAAAGTTACTAATCTGAACTCAAAGAGGAATTGCAGCTAGCCGGGGCAGAACAGTCATTGCTTGTGCTCACAGAGCATACACAGCACAGCTCGTTGCGCCTTAGTACGGAGAAAGCAACAAAAACCCCAGAGAATTGACATTTTTAATTGCAATACGAAACATAAGAAAGGTGCTTCTAATTAACTGCCTGTGGGAGAATGAGGTTTCCTTGTATTTGTACGGCTGCTTTTAACACGTTTCTGAAGAATTCCTGGATTGCCTAAAATGGGACTCTTACCTCAAAACCAAAACTGGAGAAAAGCTGGAGGAAAGCCGGTATTCCGGCTCAGGTCCAAATACTGGTGTGACAGAAGGAATCTCTTCACCTTCATGTACATGTGCTCCTCTGTAAAGAGAAAAAGCTGGCACCGTGGAGGAGGACAGTGCTCCCAATCCACAAGCACGGGCGACAATTTGTGGAAGCCGCAGCGAGCGTGCAGGGCTCCCAGCGGGCGGAGCAGCCTGGGGGTGCCGTCCGGATCAAAACACCCAGAAACCTGCGAGAAAGAAACGGAACGGAAGCCGGCTAAAAGCCGTCCCTGCGCCGATGACTCCTTCCAGCAACTTGCTCACGAGGAGGCAGGGATTGATTCGCTACTCACCAGCCCATCTGGCCACGGCACGGGCAACACCGTAAAAAATCCCGCGCGGGCGGCGCCGGCGTCAGGGTGGGGAGCAGGAGGCAGAGCGGGATCCTGGTTTTTGCCGCCGTTTTTGCCGCCCAGTTGGGAAGGTCAAGCGAGTCCGCGACATGCCGCTCCCAAGATGGCGGCAGCGAGGGGCCGTCGGCGGAGAGAGGCGTTTTTGCCGATGCCTGTCGGCCCCCGCCGAAAAATCCGCACGCCGGCGCTGCTGCTGACCCCACAGCCCTCGTGCACGGCCCTGGAATCGCCGCGGAAAATCCCGCCGGGGCGCCGCGGCGTCGGGGTTTTTGCGCAGGCAGCACTGTAGACCGACCGGGGCTCCTCGATTTTCCCGCCCTTTTTGCCGCCATCATGAGAAGGTCAAGTGAGTCCGCGACACTCCGGCCGAGCCACTCCCAAGATGGCGGCCGCTGCAGCGCCTCCGCGGGGGGCTGCAGTACCGCGCTCTGGCCACAAGGAGGCGGCACTGCCGCTCGCCTTGGGGCCGCACGGGAAAAAAAACCAAAAACCAAAAAAACAAACAAAAAAAAAAAAAAAACCAAAAAAAAAAAAAACCACCAACAAAAACCCCCTGCCTTTAACCCAATAAGAACCCAAATTAAAAAAAAAAACCAAACTTCTCTTGTAAACTATATTTCAATCTATTTTATTTTTATACTTTTCATGTTTATATCCACATTTTGATTTAGAGTGTATATGGATGTATAATCATAACATTTATTCCTATTACTTATATTTTATTATATTTTATATTTTTACACATATCTCAATATATTGATGATATATTTCTACATGCAGATTGATATTTCTAAAAGGTTTATACTGTTTATAATAAAACCCTTCCTCTACCCAAGTAAAAAAAAAAAAAAAAAATCCTTTCTTTTAAACCGTGTTGAATTTTTTAAAATTTATATTTTTCGCACTTATATTCAAATTTACATTTTAAATGTAGAGTGATGTATGGTGTTACTTATATTCTATTTCTTCCTATTACTTATTTTTATTTCTATATTATATTTTACAGATATCTTTATACATCGATTATATATTATCTGTATTTAGAATTATATCAAAATAAAATGTATATACATCTTTTTCTTTTCAAGAAAATTCCTGCCTTTAAGCAAACGAAACCTTAAAAAAGCCCTTTCTTCAAACGATCTTTAAATATTTACATATTTTCATAATTTTATTCACATTTGCATTTAGAGTGTATATTGACGTATTATATTAAAAAGATGTAATCTATATAATAATGCAACAAGATAGATAAATTATTATTTCTATTTTACGTCATCTATACGCCCATACATATATTTACTTACTTTTTAATTTTTATATAGATCTTAACGTATGTATGATGTATTTCTATACATAGACTTCTAGCTTTATTTTACAATTTTTGTAATAAAAACCCTGCCTACTACCAAATTAAATGAAACAAATTTATTTTAAACTATATTTGAATATTTCAGTATTTATGGTTTTGATATTTACGTTTATAAGAGCGTGTATATTGTATTACAATAAATTTTCTATATACAATAAATACAAAATATTTTGTATTTAGACATAAAATATATTTGGATTATACTGTGTTATTATGAGACATACACAGTATTATATGTATTGTATTGATTTCTATGATTTTGGGGTTTTTTTGTACTTTATATTTCTATATATCTACACATATTAATGATACATTTTATGTTGATATTTTATATGGATTTAGTTTATAGCTATCATCTATGTTTACATGTATTTACACAAACATATAAAACACTCTCTATCAAACATTATAACATCTTGTGGTAAGAGATTATTTATGTTACATGTTCTCTTGATATGTATTCTCTTTGTATTTAAAACTGGAATTTTATATTCCCATTTTTATATTTCTGGATTTGTTTTCTTTCATTATAGTTATAATTTTGCATTTAAAATCCAATTCCTGAAACTAAAATGCCAATACAAACAGCATCCAATTCCCACCAATGCCGTCCAAAAATGCTAGAACGGCTCCACCGGCCAACCAACCACCAGCAAAAAAACCCCACACTACACTCTTTTCGCTAACAATTCTTATCACATCACACGAATGAAACAAAAATTTGTTCAAGCTCTATAGAAACCCACACAGCAAATCACAAAGACCACCAAAAAGAAGAAAAAAAAAAAAACAAAAAACAAACCAAACCCAACTAACATACTAAACTCCAAACCCTACAGCAGACCCTGAACGTTACTAAAACCCAAAAATAGAACCAAAACTCTACCTCTACGCTAACTCATAAAGAGAACCCAATACTCTATAAAATTAACTAAAAAAACCCACCAAACTCATTACCGATATAAAAAAATCTAAACCACAGAGAAACAAACAAATCACCACCCAAATAAAATAACTGCCTTAAAAAAATCTAGCATATAAATACCCATGTTCCCAAAAATAAAACGAATAAAAAACTGCAACCAAATAGATCAAACTACAAAAAAAAAACAAAAAAAAAAAAACCAAAAACCCAACAACTTAAATTAACAACAGCAAAAGTATTCCTAACTCAATAAACCCATAACGCCTCAAACCATCAAAACCAAAATACTACCTAGAAATAAACACGAAGCCAAAAGATAAGTGTAACCGTAAACAATATCTCCCAAATTCTCTGCAACAATAAAACATACACGACAATCAAAAAACCAAATGAATAAAACCTCTATAATACACTAAACAATAATGCAATCATCAATATTATAAAAACCTCACTAATGAACTACAGGACACTACCTCAAACCCACCAAAACAAACACTACAGCCTCTACGGCAAAAAAAGTCACCACAACCGAATTAAAAACCTACCCTCTACTTCATGCTACGACCCATAAAAACCACTGTAAACCTTAAAAAATATAATTTTAAATTATAATTTTTATCCAACCAACCAACCAACCAAACAAACAAAAAAAAACCCCAACCAAAATCCCACAAAAAAAAAAAAAAAAAAAAAAAAATCCAACAACAAAGCTCAATCGAAAAAACCCCTTGTCATCAGCACCTGAACCAAGAACCATGACATTCGAGAAGTACACCGTGTCCATTAGCATACACCTACTACGAACCAAACGAAACGATACAATCAATTCCTAAAAACCACCTCAAAACCGCCCCATCAAGGAACTTGGGAACATTGAAAGCCGCGCTCCCGGCACGAAAGCGGCTCCTCCGGCGGCTCCTCCGGCAGGCAGAGGCGGCGCCGCGCCGGGAGACCCCCGCCCGCTGCCCCCTCTGCCCGGCGGGGCCGGCACCGGGCCCGGGGCGCCCCGGCGGCGCCCGAGCCCCGCGCCCGGAGCGGACGGAGCGGCCGGCACCGGCCGGCACCGGCGCGGCGCCGCGCCGCCTCTCCCGCCCGCCGGCCCGGCAAAGCTCCCCTCGGCTCCGCACGCCTCGCAGCGGCGCGGCTCTGGCGGTCCCGCGGCAGCCCGGCCGCGCCAAACTCCCCTTCCCCCTCAGCAGCTCCCCGGGCCATGCCAGCAGCGCCCGCCACAGAACCTTTGGTGCCGGCCCAGGGGCAGAAGAAGCGCCCTCCAAGGCAGCGGCACACCCCGATTTCAACCCTTCAAACGCTGCGAGAGCTGCAGCTTCCTTCAGTTCAACCCCCGAAACCGACGCCACACTCAGGTGCTCGCCTCACTTCCTCGAGGGCAAATAAATGTGTTCTCCCCTTCCATTTCGTCCCCTAGAAGAGCAGAAAAGAAGGGGCTTTCCTCAAATGAAATCCCTCAGATTGTGGGAATCTTTAAAATCAGAGGGTTTGGGGAAAGCTGCAAAAAAAAGGCAGGCCTCACAAACAGCACAACTGCGGGTAGAGCTAAGCACTAGACATCAGATTTGTCAGCAGACAAATTATACAAGAAGTAGCAGTTAACTACAACTACAGCAATGGTCTGTGTATTAACGCCCCTCTAGAACAACTCCCTAAGCTACAGAAAAGTACATCTAGCGAGACACTAGGAAGTTCTAAGCTTGAGAATGGAGCCCCGTGCATTGTGTTTTAAGGCTTACAAGCAGGTATTGCACTCGAAATAAGCGAGCATTGTTTTAAAAAGCAAAGGTACGTGTGCTTACAGGGGTTAGACAGAACTACTGTCAATATGCTTGTGCTTCGTGTGACCGGTCCAAAAACTTTCCAGTAAATTCTAACATTAGGTTCTTGGTCTGCTGGCGGGGATGTGAGCTGCTGGCATCTTCCCACTGTCATAAGCATGTCATGAGAGTGATGCGAGAAAATTAAACAGCTCGAGACGCCTTCCTCAGCAGTCCCGCCCCGTTCGTGATTTCTACATAGACCCCCGGCCGGCGAGACAAATGATGGGAAAGGGGGATTTTACCTCAAGCCAAACCCTTTAAAAGGAGGGACAACAGGGCTGCCCCCTCCATTTAAACCTAAGGGTGATGAAAATGGAGGGGGGGGTTAACCTCAAATCGAACCCATCAAACGACAACAATATTTTCCCCCTTCCATTTAAAATAGAACCCAGGGGTTCCCTGCCACCCCTGGGATACCCCTAACACCCTGGAAAAGGCAGGTTTGCCTTCAGCCAATATCCTCAAAACCACAAGCGAAGAGGGATTGCCCACCTGTTCAGACAGGGTCAATAATGGAAAAGAAGTCGCTACCTTCAATTTGAATTGCTTTTGTCCTCAAAATCCTTTTTTTTTTTTTTTTTTTTTTTTTTTCCCCCCCCTGGGAGCACCGTGGAGGGATTGGCAAGATGAAATTTAAAAGGGAAAGGAGAAATGTCCCCGCTACAAATACACATGGGCTCACCTGTTTGGCTGCTGCTTCTTCCCGGCACAAAGGTTTGTCCCTCGGCACCTCCTTGGAGCAATGCTCCAGGTATCCAAGTGATCCCCCAGACCCTGCTGTCTCAAGCTCTCACCGTCCTTCCAAGGACAGCCCCGGGAGCCCCCCAAAAGCTCCTCTTCTCCGGCAGCTCCATGCCAAAGTGAGCTGAGGCAAACCCCCTTAAAAGAGCCCCCGGCAGGAGCCGGCCCCTCCTCATCCTCACAGCTCACACCTGGGGCTGCTCGGGGTTTCTTTCCAAATGACTTCAGAGACAAATTCCTATTCTTACCAATAGCTACAAAAACGAAACACTTGACGGGATTTAGTATTCTACACACACCCCTCCCCGTGCATTTTGGGGCAGCTTTGGGTCCCTCTGGGGGACGGCACCCAGCGTGACCCCCCCTCGTTCGCCACCCACCTGCTCCTCCACCGCAGTGTGCCTCCCTCTCCGAGGGACCTTGGGGCGCCCCAAAGGACATCAGAGCCCCGCGTCTTCGCCCCCTTTTCCTGGCCCCCAAAGAAGGCACAGAACGAGTCCAACTGCCCTGCAGAGCAGCCCAGCACTTCCTTCAATCCCTCTCCACGTGTCCATCCCCCCCGAAAGGGACTCTGCCGCAACAAGAAAGCCCCCCGAAGGGTTGAAGCTCCTGCCCAGCCTCGCTGTCACAGGCGAGGGGCAGAAAGAGGGAGTGGCAGAGACGGCGGGGACGCGGCACGGACGGCACGGCACAGAGCGGGGGCCGCTCTCGGCGCGATGCCGGGAAAGCCCCGGGTCCGGCAGTGCCGGGCGGCGTTTGGCCGGCACGGGGGGATCCGCCGAGAGCCTCCGGCCCCGTGCGGGGACTCCTGCCAGGGCCCAGGGGCGCCGCGCCGGGGGGGTCTGCGGACAGAGAACAGGAATACGGGGAGAAAGAAGGAAGAAGGAGAGGCAGAGAGAGGGACAAGAGGGGGAGCCTCACAGAGCGCCCGCCGGGCTGCAGCCCGAGCCCGCCCCGGCCTGCTCGGGATGCCGCGCTCGGCGGAGCTCGGCTCGCTTCGGCTGAACTCGGCTCCTCGGCTCGCCTCGGCTTTTAGCCGCTAGACTCGGCTGGATTCGCCTCTTCGGCGCAGCTCGGCTCGGCTCGGCTGAACTCGGAGCCTCTCGGCTCGGCTCGGCTCGGCCCGGCTCGGCTCCCTTCGGCTCCCCGCCGCCGCCGCCTCCCGTTTCGCGCGCACAGCTCGGTGCTCGCCCGCTGCCGAGCCCCGCGGGCGGCCCGGCCCGGCCCGGCCCGGCCGTCGCTCGGAACCCACCCCCCCCACCCCCCCACCGCAAGATTAGACCATGCAGGGTTTCTGTGTTAAACCCTTTTTGTCCTATAAGGAGAGAACTTCTCTCTACCTCCTTCGTCTCCTCATTTTTCGTCTTGGATTGCAAAATCAGAGTTACAAAAACCTCGTCAAGTACAAGACTTAGTAAGTAGTCCAGAAGGTAGTCCCGTCAATTGCATAACCTAAAGAAAACCTTATACTTACGGTTCCACAAAAAAGAAATCGGACCAGAGTCCTACTCACTGTGTCAAACCTTATTTAAAACACACAAAACCCCCAAAAGAAATAGTTCCACAACCAAAACAAAACCTACAAGTAACACCAACCAGAACCACACCTCCAAATACGCTGCTTATCAGCCACCAATCCTAAAAACCTATTTTCTACACACCTTGGTAGTACAGCTCTTCACAACTAACCTCATCCTTTACAAACACTAAATCGCAAACCAAAAAACTTACACGTGACGTCAACTCTTCAAAGAGCATTTAGACACTCATACCCCAAATGACAGTTCAACCACCAAAAGTAAAATTACCGAGATCATTACAAATAAATACCTGTCTAATATTTAGTTACAAAACAACCCCAAAACCACACAAAACCACAAAGAAGTTACCTCAAAACATCAAACCTACCTACCATTTAAAACAATTAACCCTACCAAGACCAAACATAACAAGAATACATTAAAAAAAAACCAAACAAACAAAAAAAAAAAAACAAAAAAAAAAAAAAAAACAAAAAAAAAAAAAAAACAACAAAAAAAACCACCCAACCACCAACCAAAAATACCCAATGACTCCAACACAAATTGACTTCTCATTATCAAAATAGTATGACCTTTTAATAACCTAATTCTATTGTCTATTGTTTCTACATCTCTTTTAACACCTAAAAGAACTACAACTCACACTTGAACCACAGTAAATAAACTTACTTATTAACTAACCAAATGAAACAATAACACATCTGTACCTTTACATAAATTGCTGCCAAATATAAACATCTTTAAACATACTACTTTGCCAAATAAAACAACTGTTAATTTTTTATTCTTAACACACAATCATAAATAGAAAACATGTTTTAAAGTATACAAATCGAGAAATCACAAGAAATCAATTTACAAAAACATTACAAAATGGTTTTAGAAATTAATCAATTATGCAGAAATAAAAAATAAGCCCATCATATTTTCAAAAATTAAAACATCACTAAATAACTTAAATCATTATTAAAAACTAAAAGACTCATTTTATTAATAACTATAATTATTACTTTCCATCTCCCCTACCTACTTCATTTTTTACATGGAACTCTACAAAAATCCTTAACAAGTATATTTATAACTTAAATTCAAAAACATATATATATATATAAAAAAACATACTTAACAAATAATCCACATACCAAACATCTAAACGAATAAAAAAAAACCCTAATAAAATACTAAGATATTCATAACAAAAAAAGCCAAACTCATTAACATAAAAACCAATATAAACACATGGAAATACCTACAATTAAAAAATACATACCTGAATAAACAATATTCGTACCTTAATAATTCACTATAAACTCTTACCAATTAATGACTAACATTAATTACTTGATACCAATAAAATACAAGGAACTGTTACTTTACCCAATAAATGTAATAAACTATTATAATGTAACTAATAACTTTAAATCACACTTTATTAAAAATATAAAACATTAAAGCAAGGCATCCTAAAAAAAAATCCCGTTATTATCACTAAACAGAAAGAAAAAAAAAAAAAAAATATATCTACAAATATCTATATACAGGTAGATAGATAGATATATCCATCTCAACAGCACTGTCTGGGATTGATTCTTGTTTTCTCTCTTGTCTCCTAAATTTATTAGCCATAGAGTATGGAGTAAGGAAATCATTTTATTTATCACCTTGTTCTCCAGAAACCTGAAAAACAAAATAAAACAAAACAAAAACAAAGGGAAAAAAAAAAACCACCCAACCACCAACCAAAAATACCCAATGACTCCAACACAAATTGACTTCTCATTATCAAAATAGTATGACCTTTTAATAACCTAATTCTATTGTTTCTACATCTCTTTTAACACCTAAAAGAACTACAACTCACACTTGAACCACAGTAAATAAACTTACTTATTAACTAACCAAATGAAACAATAACACATCTGTACCTTTACATAAATTGCTGCCAAATATAAACATCTTTAAACATACTACTTTGCCAAATAAAACAACTGTTAATTTTTTATTCTTAACACACAATCATAAATAGAAAACATGTTTTAAAGTATACAAATCGAGAAATCACAAGAAATCAATTTACAAAAACATTACAAAATGGTTTTAGAAATTAATCAATTATGCAGAAATAAAAAATAAGCCCATCATATTTTCAAAAATTAAAACATCACTAAATAACTTAAATCATTATTAAAAACTAAAAGACTCATTTTATTAATAACTATAATTATTACTTTCCATCTCCCCTACCTACTTCATTTTTTACATGGAACTCTACAAAAATCCTTAACAAGTATATTTATAACTTAAATTCAAAAACATATATATATATATAAAAAAACATACTTAACAAATAATCCACATACCAAACATCTAAACGAATAAAAAAAAACCCTAATAAAATACTAAGATATTCATAACAAAAAAAGCCAAACTCATTAACATAAAAACCAATATAAACACATGGAAATACCTACAATTAAAAAATACATACCTGAATAAACAATATTCGTACCTTAATAATTCACTATAAACTCTTACCAATTAATGACTAACATTAATTACTTGATACCAATAAAATACAAGGAACTGTTACTTTACCCAATAAATGTAATAAACTATTATAATGTAACTAATAACTTTAAATCACACTTTATTAAAAATATAAAACATTAAAGCAAGGCATCCTAAAAAAAAATCCCGTTATTATCACTAAACAGAAAGAAAAAAAAAAAATATATATCTACAAATATCTATATACAGGTAGATAGATAGATATATCCATCTCAACAGCACTGTCTGGGATTGATTCTTGTTTTCTCTCTTGTCTCCTAAATTTATTAGCCATAGAGTATGGAGTAAGGAAATCATTTTATTTATCACCTTGTTCTCCAGAAACCTGAAAAACAAAATAAAACAAAACAAAAACAAAGGGAAAAAAAAAAACCACCCAACCACCAACCAAAAATACCCAATGACTCCAACACAAATTGACTTCTCATTATCAAAATAGTATGACCTTTTAATAACCTAATTCTATTGTTTCTACATCTCTTTTAACACCTAAAAGAACTACAACTCACACTTGAACCACAGTAAATAAACTTACTTATTAACTAACCAAATGAAACAATAACACATCTGTACCTTTACATAAATTGCTGCCAAATATAAACATCTTTAAACATACTACTTTGCCAAATAAAACAACTGTTAATTTTTTATTCTTAACACACAATCATAAATAGAAAACATGTTTTAAAGTATACAAATCGACGAAATCACAAGAAATCAATTTACAAAAACATTACAAAATGGTTTTAGAAATTAATCAATTACGCAGAAATAAAAAATAAGCCCATCATATTTTCAAAAATTAAAACATCACTAAATAACTTAAATCATTATTAAAAACTAAAAGACTCATTTTATTATTAACTATAATTATTACTTTCCATCTCCCCTACCTACTTCATTTTTTACATGGAACTCTACAAAAATCCTTAACAAGTATATTTATAACTTAAATTCAAAAACATATACATATATATATATATATATATAAAAAAAAACATACTTAACAAATAATCCACATACCAAACATCTAAACGAATAAAAAAAAACCCTAATAAAATACTAAGATATTCATAACAAAAAAAGCCAAACTCATTAACATAAAAACCAATATAAACACATGGAAATACCTACAATTAAAAAATACATACCTGAATAAACAATATTCGTACCTTAATAATTCACTATAAACTCTTACCAATTAATGACTAACATTAATTACTTGATACCAATAAAATACAAGGAACTGTTACTTTACCCAATAAATGTAATAAACTATTATAATGTAACTAATAACTTTAAATCACACTTTATGAAAAACATAAAACATTAAAGCAAGGTATCCTAACAAAAAAAATCCCGTTATTATCACTACACAGAAAAAAAATTAAAAAAAAAAAAAATATATCTACAAATATCTATATACAGGTAGATAGATAGATATATCCATCTCAACAGCACTGTCTGGGATTGATTCTTGTTTTCTCTCTTGTCTCCTAAATTTATTAGCCATAGAGTATGGAGTAAGGAAATCATTTTATTTATCACCTTGTTCTCCAGAAACCTGAAAAACCAAATAAAACAAAACAAAACAAAGGGGAAAAAAAGAAAAAAAAAAAGAAAACCACATTTGAAAGGCAGATCCTCACCAGCAGCTGGTCCATCTCCTACAGGGGACCATATTCTAGTGCACTTTTGGTGCACTTGCCTGAACTTGGCGTGGCAGAAGAGATTATTTTTGTGAGGGAGAGAGGCGAGGGGAGGAGAAAGAATGTTCTAGACAGCTCAAATCCATTACTGTGCCACTTCCTGTGCAGCAGGTCCTGTGACAGGATGGGAACTGAGGGTGCTTGAAATTTAAAAGGTAAAGACACCAGCACAAGGTGCCACTTTGCTTTTTCAGGAAGTGGTTTCCAAGTCACAAAGCTTCCCCCCCCCAGCCCCTCCTCCTACCACAACCTGAAAGCGTCTTGATTCTGTTTTCAAAACCACAAGGGACACCTCAGCGTTCAGCAAGTTCTGCCAGTGCAGCCCTTGGTGCCCCCGCCTCCCTGCCTGTCACCCTTGCTTTCATCCTCAGCCACGTCATTCTTCCACCGGGGACGGGAAATTGTTCCCATTTCTCCTGTCCTCCTCCGGTTACCTTTTCTCTAAGCTGTGCGGGACCCAGGCGAGGAGGCTGCGATCCTCTAGCAGCTCATAGGCAGCTCTGGTGACACGGGCAGCACTCTGTAATATCTCCAGAATGCGACTCTGAAACAGAAAATGCAGCGTGTTCTTTTACAGCCAAGACCTAATTCTCTAACTTAAAATGAGCAATTTGGCTGGTACCTGATCAACGCCCCAGGTAAAACGAACACCACTTGTTCTCAGCAAGTCCAGAGAAGGAAAGACATTCTCCCTTCAAAGCTTCACACCACAGGTGCTGCGCTGACAAGAAGTATTCAAGTAGCAAGACAATTTTCTCCTTTGCCCAAGGTTTTGGTACTTGAAATACCCAGGGTGGGTGCTCCCAAACCTGAGAGCTCCTGGCCCCTGAGTTTCCCTCCTGCTGAAGCACCGTTCAGGTAACAAATGTGCTGGCCGGGGAATAGAGACCCCAAAAAGAAAAGGCCCCGACTGCAGGAGCAAAACCACGGCACCCACGTGAGGCTCCTTGATGGCAGGAAGCTGTTCCAGTTTCAGGGCATAAGGATGGGACTGGTTTAGACACAAGCAACTCTTTCCCCCTCCCCACATACACCTAACCGGCAAGGAACAGATTTTCAAGAGGACCAAGGCAGAATCGGCTGTTCCTTTCTCTGTGGTACTTGAGATCTTGAAGCCCCACAAGCTTGTTGTGGTTTGGGGGTAGTTGGGAACTGCTCTTTTTGAACTCTTACCTGGGAGCCCTCGTCACACAAAGGACTGCTGAAAAGGGAAAAGAATCACCCGGGAAATCCTCTGGTAGACGTGAAGCTCATAGCAGTGTTTGCCACACAGCCCCTCCCCAGGAAACCTGAGCATCCACTCACGCTCTGCTTTGTGCTGGAAGCCACAAAGAAAAATACCACCGTCAGACATTCAGACATTTCCAAAGAATACCAGCCCCTAAGAGCAACAAAACCCCGCTTCCCTCTGACTGCCAGCTCAGGGCTTCCCCGAGCTGGTTCTGGACTTCTGCATTTCCATTCCTATCAAATTTAATCGCTGACGTCCCGTGGGAGCAGTCAGTCTGCAGCCCAAACATGCAGTGGAAATGGAGTTTTAGAAGTTGCTGTTTCTAAAACACTTCCGTTGAACTCAAAGTTACTAATCTGAACTCAAAGTTACTAATCTGAACTCAAAGTTACTAATCTGAACTCAAAGAGGAATTGCAGCTAGCCGGGGCAGAACAGTCTTTGCTTGTGCTCACAGAGCATACACAGCACAGCTCGTTGCGCCTTAGTACGGAGAAAGCAACAAAAACCCCAGAGAATTGACATTTTTAATTGCAATACGAAACATAAGAAAGGTGCTTCTAATTAACTGCCTGTGGGAGAATGAGGTTTCCTTGTATTTGTACGGCTGCTTTTAACACGTTTCTGAAGAATTCCTGGATTGCCTAAAATGGGACTCTTACCTCAAAACCAAAACTGGAGAAAAGCTGGAGGAAAGCCGGTATTCCGGCTCAGGTCCAAATACTGGTGTGACAGAAGGAATCTCTTCACCTTCATGTACATGTGCTCCTCTGTAAAGAGAAAAAGCTGGCACCGTGGAGGAGGACAGTGCTCCCAATCCACAAGCACGGGCGACAATTTGTGGAAGCCGCAGCGAGCGTGCAGGGCTCCCAGCGGGCGGAGCAGCCTGGGGGTGCCGTCCGGATCAAAACACCCAGAAACCTGCGAGAAAGAAACGGAACGGAAGCCGGCTAAAAGCCGTCCCTGCGCCGATGACTCCTTCCAGCAACTTGCTCACGAGGAGGCAGGGATTGATTCGCTACTCACCAGCCCATCTGGCCACGGCACGGGCAACACCGTAAAAAATCCCGCGCGGGCGGCGCCGGCGTCAGGGTGGGGAGCAGGAGGCAGAGCGGGATCCTGGTTTTTGCCGCCGTTTTTGCCGCCCAGTTGGGAAGGTCAAGCGAGTCCGCGACATGCCGGTCCCAAGATGGCGGCAGCGAGGGGCCGTCGGCGGAGAGAGGCGTTTTTGCCGATGCCTGTCGGCCCCCGCCGAAAAATCCGCACGCCGGCGCTGCTGCTGACCCCACAGCCCTCGTGCACGGCCCTGGAATCGCCGCGGAAAATCCCGCCGGGGCGCCGCGGCGTCGGGGTTTTTGCGCAGGCAGCACTGTAGACCGACCGGGGCTCCTCGATTTTCCCGCCCTTTTTGCCGCCATCATGAGAAGGTCAAGTGAGTCCGCGACACTCCGGCCGAGCCACTCCCAAGATGGCGGCCGCTGCAGCGCCTCCGCGGGGGGCTGCAGTACCGCGCTCTGGCCACAAGGAGGCGGCACTGCCGCTCGCCTTGGGGCCGCACGGGAAAAAAAACCAAAAACCAAAAAAACAAACAAAAAAAAAAAAAACCAAAAAAAAAAAAAACCACCAACAAAAACCCCCTGCCTTTAACCCAATAAGAACCCAAATTAAAAAAAAAAACCAAACTTCTCTTGTAAACTATATTTCAATCTATTTTATTTTTATACTTTTCATGTTTATATCCACATTTTGATTTAGAGTGTATATGGATGTATAATCATAACATTTATTCCTATTACTTATATTTTATTATATTTTATATTTTTACACATATCTCAATATATTGATGATATATTTCTACATGCAGATTGATATTTCTAAAAGGTTTATACTGTTTATAATAAAACCCTTCCTCTACCCAAGTAAAAAAAAAAAAAAAAAATCCTTTCTTTTAAACCGTGTTGAATTTTTTAAAATTTATATTTTTCGCACTTATATTCAAATTTACATTTTAAATGTAGAGTGATGTATGGTGTTACTTATATTCTATTTCTTCCTATTACTTATTTTTATTTCTATATTATATTTTACAGATATCTTTATACATCGATTATATATTATCTGTATTTAGAATTATATCAAAATAAAATGTATATACATCTTTTTCTTTTCAAGAAAATTCCTGCCTTTAAGCAAACGAAACCTTAAAAAAGCCCTTTCTTCAAACGATCTTTAAATATTTACATATTTTCATAATTTTATTCACATTTGCATTTAGAGTGTATATTGACGTATTATATTAAAAAGATGTAATCTATATAATAATGCAACAAGATAGATAAATTATTATTTCTATTTTACGTCATCTATACGCCCATACATATATTTACTTACTTTTTAATTTTTATATAGATCTTAACGTATGTATGATGTATTTCTATACATAGACTTCTAGCTTTATTTTACAATTTTTGTAATAAAAACCCTGCCTACTACCAAATTAAATGAAACAAATTTATTTTAAACTATATTTGAATATTTCAGTATTTATGGTTTTGATATTTACGTTTATAAGAGCGTGTATATTGTATTACAATAAATTTTCTATATACAATAAATACAAAATATTTTGTATTTAGACATAAAATATATTTGGATTATACTGTGTTATTATGAGACATACACAGTATTATATGTATTGTATTGATTTTTATGATTTTGGGGTTTTTTTGTACTTTATATTTCTATATATCTACACATATTAATGATACATTTTATGTTGATATTTTATATGGATTTAGTTTATA
Source organism: Anomalospiza imberbis (assembly GCF_031753505.1). Lineage (NCBI taxonomy): Eukaryota > Metazoa > Chordata > Aves > Passeriformes > Viduidae > Anomalospiza > Anomalospiza imberbis. The sequence goes on along the minus strand of NW_027099795.1, from coordinate 26,370 downwards.
GCTATCATCTATGTTTACATGTATTTACACAAACATATAAAACACTCTCTATCAAACATTATAACATCTTGTGGTAAGAGATTATTTATGTTACATGTTCTCTTGATATGTATTCTCTTTGTATTTAAAACTGGAATTTTATATTCCCATTTTTATATTTCTGGATTTGTTTTCTTTCATTATAGTTATAATTTTGCATTTAAAATCCAATTCCTGAAACTAAAATGCCAATACAAACAGCATCCAATTCCCACCAATGCCGTCCAAAAATGCTAGAACGGCTCCACCGGCCAACCAACCACCAGCAAAAAAACCCCACACTACACTCTTTTCGCTAACAATTCTTATCACATCACACGAATGAAACAAAAATTTGTTCAAGCTCTATAGAAACCCACACAGCAAATCACAAAGACCACCAAAAAGAAGAAAAAAAAAAAAACAAAAAACAAACCAAACCCAACTAACATACTAAACTCCAAACCCTACAGCAGACCCTGAACGTTACTAAAACCCAAAAATAGAACCAAAACTCTACCTCTACGCTAACTCATAAAGAGAACCCAATACTCTATAAAATTAACTAAAAAAACCCACCAAACTCATTACCGATATAAAAAAATCTAAACCACAGAGAAACAAACAAATCACCACCCAAATAAAATAACTGCCTTAAAAAAATCTAGCATATAAATACCCATGTTCCCAAAAATAAAACGAATAAAAAACTGCAACCAAATAGATCAAACTACAAAAAAAAAAAACAAAAAAAAAAAACCAAAAACCCAACAACTTAAATTAACAACAGCAAAAGTATTCCTAACTCAATAAACCCATAACGCCTCAAACCATCAAAACCAAAATACTACCTAGAAATAAACACGAAGCCAAAAGATAAGTGTAACCGTAAACAATATCTCCCAAATTCTCTGCAACAATAAAACATACACGACAATCAAAAAACCAAATGAATAAAACCTCTATAATACACTAAACAATAATGCAATCATCAATATTATAAAAACCTCACTAATGAACTACAGGACACTACCTCAAACCCACCAAAACAAACACTACAGCCTCTACGGCAAAAAAAGTCACCACAACCGAATTAAAAACCTACCCTCTACTTCATGCTACGACCCATAAAAACCACTGTAAACCTTAAAAAATATAATTTTAAATTATAATTTTTATCCAACCAACCAACCAAACAAACAAAAAAAAACCCCAACCAAAATCCCACAAAAAAAAAAAAAAAAAAAAAAAATCCAACAACAAAGCTCAATCGAAAAAACCCCTTGTCATCAGCACCTGAACCAAGAACCATGACATTCGAGAAGTACACCGTGTCCATTAGCATACACCTACTACGAACCAAACGAAACGATACAATCAATTCCTAAAAACCACCTCAAAACCGCCCCATCAAGGAACTTGGGAACATTGAAAGCCGCGCTCCCGGCACGAAAGCGGCTCCTCCGGCGGCTCCTCCGGCAGGCAGAGGCGGCGCCGCGCCGGGAGACCCCCGCCCGCTGCCCCCTCTGCCCGGCGGGGCCGGCACCGGGCCCGGGGCGCCCCGGCGGCGCCCGAGCCCCGCGCCCGGAGCGGACGGAGCGGCCGGCACCGGCCGGCACCGGCGCGGCGCCGCGCCGCCTCTCCCGCCCGCCGGCCCGGCAAAGCTCCCCTCGGCTCCGCACGCCTCGCAGCGGCGCGGCTCTGGCGGTCCCGCGGCAGCCCGGCCGCGCCAAACTCCCCTTCCCCCTCAGCAGCTCCCCGGGCCATGCCAGCAGCGCCCGCCACAGAACCTTTGGTGCCGGCCCAGGGGCAGAAGAAGCGCCCTCCAAGGCAGCGGCACACCCCGATTTCAACCCTTCAAACGCTGCGAGAGCTGCAGCTTCCTTCAGTTCAACCCCCGAAACCGACGCCACACTCAGGTGCTCGCCTCACTTCCTCGAGGGCAAATAAATGTGTTCTCCCCTTCCATTTCGTCCCCTAGAAGAGCAGAAAAGAAGGGGCTTTCCTCAAATGAAATCCCTCAGATTGTGGGAATCTTTAAAATCAGAGGGTTTGGGGAAAGCTGCAAAAAAAAGGCAGGCCTCACAAACAGCACAACTGCGGGTAGAGCTAAGCACTAGACATCAGATTTGTCAGCAGACAAATTATACAAGAAGTAGCAGTTAACTACAACTACAGCAATGGTCTGTGTATTAACGCCCCTCTAGAACAACTCCCTAAGCTACAGAAAAGTACATCTAGCGAGACACTAGGAAGTTCTAAGCTTGAGAATGGAGCCCCGTGCATTGTGTTTTAAGGCTTACAAGCAGGTATTGCACTCGAAATAAGCGAGCATTGTTTTAAAAAGCAAAGGTACGTGTGCTTACAGGGGTTAGACAGAACTACTGTCAATATGCTTGTGCTTCGTGTGACCGGTCCAAAAACTTTCCAGTAAATTCTAACATTAGGTTCTTGGTCTGCTGGCGGGGATGTGAGCTGCTGGCATCTTCCCACTGTCATAAGCATGTCATGAGAGTGATGCGAGAAAATTAAACAGCTCGAGACGCCTTCCTCAGCAGTCCCGCCCCGTTCGTGATTTCTACATAGACCCCCGGCCGGCGAGACAAATGATGGGAAAGGGGGATTTTACCTCAAGCCAAACCCTTTAAAAGGAGGGACAACAGGGCTGCCCCCTCCATTTAAACCTAAGGGTGATGAAAATGGAGGGGGGGGTTAACCTCAAATCGAACCCATCAAACGACAACAATATTTTCCCCCTTCCATTTAAAATAGAACCCAGGGGTTCCCTGCCACCCCTGGGATACCCCTAACACCCTGGAAAAGGCAGGTTTGCCTTCAGCCAATATCCTCAAAACCACAAGCGAAGAGGGATTGCCCACCTGTTCAGACAGGGTCAATAATGGAAAAGAAGTCGCTACCTTCAATTTGAATTGCTTTTGTCCTCAAAATCCTTTTTTTTTTTTTTTTTTTTTTTTTTCCCCCCCCTGGGAGCACCGTGGAGGGATTGGCAAGATGAAATTTAAAAGGGAAAGGAGAAATGTCCCCGCTACAAATACACATGGGCTCACCTGTTTGGCTGCTGCTTCTTCCCGGCACAAAGGTTTGTCCCTCGGCACCTCCTTGGAGCAATGCTCCAGGTATCCAAGTGATCCCCCAGACCCTGCTGTCTCAAGCTCTCACCGTCCTTCCAAGGACAGCCCCGGGAGCCCCCCAAAAGCTCCTCTTCTCCGGCAGCTCCATGCCAAAGTGAGCTGAGGCAAACCCCCTTAAAAGAGCCCCCGGCAGGAGCCGGCCCCTCCTCATCCTCACAGCTCACACCTGGGGCTGCTCGGGGTTTCTTTCCAAATGAATTCAGAGACAAATTCCTATTCTTACCAATAGCTACAAAAACGAAACACTTGACGGGATTTAGTATTCTACACACACCCCTCCCCGTGCATTTTTGGGGCAGCTTTGGGTCCCTCTGGGGGACGGCACCCAGCGTGACCCCCCCTCGTTCGCCACCCACCTGCTCCTCCACCGCAGTGTGCCTCCCTCTCCGAGGGACCTTGGGGCGCCCCAAAGGACATCAGAGCCCCGCGTCTTCGCCCCCTTTTCCTGGCCCCCAAAGAAGGCACAGAACGAGTCCAACTGCCCTGCAGAGCAGCCCAGCACTTCCTTCAATCCCTCTCCACGTGTCCATCCCCCCCGAAAGGGACTCTGCCGCAACAAGAAAGCCCCCCGAAGGGTTGAAGCTCCTGCCCAGCCTCGCTGTCACAGGCGAGGGGCAGAAAGAGGGAGTGGCAGAGACGGCGGGGACGCGGCACGGACGGCACGGCACAGAGCGGGGGCCGCTCTCGGCGCGATGCCGGGAAAGCCCCGGGTCCGGCAGTGCCGGGCGGCGTTTGGCCGGCACGGGGGGATCCGCCGAGAGCCTCCGGCCCCGTGCGGGGACTCCTGCCAGGGCCCAGGGGCGCCGCGCCGGGGGGGTCTGCGGACAGAGAACAGGAATACGGGGAGAAAGAAGGAAGAAGGAGAGGCAGAGAGAGGGACAAGAGGGGGAGCCTCACAGAGCGCCCGCCGGGCTGCAGCCCGAGCCCGCCCCGGCCTGCTCGGGATGCCGCGCTCGGCGGAGCTCGGCTCGCTTCGGCTGAACTCGGCTCCTCGGCTCGCCTCGGCTTTTAGCCGCTAGACTCGGCTGGATTCGCCTCTTCGGCGCAGCTCGGCTCGGCTCGGCTGAACTCGGAGCCTCTCGGCTCGGCTCGGCTCGGCCCGGCTCGGCTCCCTTCGGCTCCCCGCCGCCGCCGCCTCCCGTTTCGCGCGCACAGCTCGGTGCTCGCCCGCTGCCGAGCCCCGCGGGCGGCCCGGCCCGGCCCGGCCCGGCCGTCGCTCGGAACCCACCCCCCCCACCCCCCCACCGCAAGATTAGACCATGCAGGGTTTCTGTGTTAAACCCTTTTTGTCCTATAAGGAGAGAACTTCTCTCTACCTCCTTCGTCTCCTCATTTTTCGTCTTGGATTGCAAAATCAGAGTTACAAAAACCTCGTCAAGTACAAGACTTAGTAAGTAGTCCAGAAGGTAGTCCCGTCAATTGCATAACCTAAAGAAAACCTTATACTTACGGTTCCACAAAAAAGAAATCGGACCAGAGTCCTACTCACTGTGTCAAACCTTATTTAAAACACACAAAACCCCCAAAAGAAATAGTTCCACAACCAAAACAAAACCTACAAGTAACACCAACCAGAACCACACCTCCAAATACGCTGCTTATCAGCCACCAATCCTAAAAACCTATTTTCTACACACCTTGGTAGTACAGCTCTTCACAACTAACCTCATCCTTTACAAACACTAAATCGCAAACCAAAAAACTTACACGTGACGTCAACTCTTCAAAGAGCATTTAGACACTCATACCCCAAATGACAGTTCAACCACCAAAAGTAAAATTACCGAGATCATTACAAATAAATACCTGTCTAATATTTAGTTACAAAACAACCCCAAAACCACACAAAACCACAAAGAAGTTACCTCAAAACATCAAACCTACCTACCATTTAAAACAATTAACCCTACCAAGACCAAACATAACAAGAATACATTAAAAAAAAACCAAACAAACAAAAAAAAAAAAAAAACAAAAAAAAAAAAACAAAAAAAAAAAAAAAAAAAACAACAAAAAAAAACCACCCAACCACCAACCAAAAATACCCAATGACTCCAACACAAATTGACTTCTCATTATCAAAATAGTATGACCTTTTAATAACCTAATTCTATTGTCTATTGTTTCTACATCTCTTTTAACACCTAAAAGAACTACAACTCACACTTGAACCACAGTAAATAAACTTACTTATTAACTAACCAAATGAAACAATAACACATCTGTACCTTTACATAAATTGCTGCCAAATATAAACATCTTTAAACATACTACTTTGCCAAATAAAACAACTGTTAATTTTTTATTCTTAACACACAATCATAAATAGAAAACATGTTTTAAAGTATACAAATCGAGAAATCACAAGAAATCAATTTACAAAAACATTACAAAATGGTTTTAGAAATTAATCAATTATGCAGAAATAAAAAATAAGCCCATCATATTTTCAAAAATTAAAACATCACTAAATAACTTAAATCATTATTAAAAACTAAAAGACTCATTTTATTAATAACTATAATTATTACTTTCCATCTCCCCTACCTACTTCATTTTTTACATGGAACTCTACAAAAATCCTTAACAAGTATATTTATAACTTAAATTCAAAAACATATATATATATATAAAAAAACATACTTAACAAATAATCCACATACCAAACATCTAAACGAATAAAAAAAAACCCTAATAAAATACTAAGATATTCATAACAAAAAAAGCCAAACTCATTAACATAAAAACCAATATAAACACATGGAAATACCTACAATTAAAAAATACATACCTGAATAAACAATATTCGTACCTTAATAATTCACTATAAACTCTTACCAATTAATGACTAACATTAATTACTTGATACCAATAAAATACAAGGAACTGTTACTTTACCCAATAAATGTAATAAACTATTATAATGTAACTAATAACTTTAAATCACACTTTATTAAAAATATAAAACATTAAAGCAAGGCATCCTAAAAAAAAATCCCGTTATTATCACTAAACAGAAAGAAAAAAAAAAATATATATATCTACAAATATCTATATACAGGTAGATAGATAGATATATCCATCTCAACAGCACTGTCTGGGATTGATTCTTGTTTTCTCTCTTGTCTCCTAAATTTATTAGCCATAGAGTATGGAGTAAGGAAATCATTTTATTTATCACCTTGTTCTCCAGAAACCTGAAAAACAAAATAAAACAAAACAAAAACAAAGGGAAAAAAAAAAACCACCCAACCACCAACCAAAAATACCCAATGACTCCAACACAAATTGACTTCTCATTATCAAAATAGTATGACCTTTTAATAACCTAATTCTATTGTTTCTACATCTCTTTTAACACCTAAAAGAACTACAACTCACACTTGAACCACAGTAAATAAACTTACTTATTAACTAACCAAATGAAACAATAACACATCTGTACCTTTACATAAATTGCTGCCAAATATAAACATCTTTAAACATACTACTTTGCCAAATAAAACAACTGTTAATTTTTTATTCTTAACACACAATCATAAATAGAAAACATGTTTTAAAGTATACAAATCGACGAAATCACAAGAAATCAATTTACAAAAACATTACAAAATGGTTTTAGAAATTAATCAATTACGCAGAAATAAAAAATAAGCCCATCATATTTTCAAAAATTAAAACATCACTAAATAACTTAAATCATTATTAAAAACTAAAAGACTCATTTTATTATTAACTATAATTATTACTTTCCATCTCCCCTACCTACTTCATTTTTTACATGGAACTCTACAAAAATCCTTAACAAGTATATTTATAACTTAAATTCAAAAACATATACACATATATATATATATATATATAAAAAAAACCATACTTAACAAATAATCCACATACCAAACATCTAAACGAATAAAAAAAACCCCTAATAAAATACTAAGATATTCATAACAAAAAAAGCCAAACTCATTAACATAAAAACCAATATAAACACATGGAAATACCTACAATTAAAAAATACATACCTGAATAAACAATATTCCTACCTTAATAATTCACTATAAACTCTTACCAATTAATGACTAACATTAATTACTTGATACCAATAAAATACAAGGAACTGTTACTTTACCCAATAAATGTAATAAACTATTATAATATAACTAATAACTTTAAATCACACTTTATGAAAAACATAAAACATTAAAGCAAGGTATCCTAACAAAAAAAATCCCGTTATTATCACTACACAGAAAAAAAATTAAAAAAAAAAATATATATCTACAAATATCTATATACAGGTAGATAGATAGATATATCCATCTCAACAGCACTGTCTGGGATTGATTCTTGTTTTCTCTCTTGTCTCCTAAATTTATTAGCCATAGAGTATGGAGTAAGGAAATCATTTTATTTATCACCTTGTTCTTCAGAAACCTGAAAAACCAAATAAAACAAAACAAAAACAAAGGGAAAAAAAAGAAAAAAAAAAAAAGAAAACCACATTTGAAAGGCAGATCCTCACCAGCAGCTGGTCCATCTCCTACAGGGGACCATATTCTAGTGCACTTTTGGTGCACTTGCCTGAACTTGGCGTGGCAGAAGAGATTATTTTTGTGAGGGAGAGAGGCGAGGGGAGGAGAAAGAATGTTCTAGACAGCTCAAATCCATTACTGTGCCACTTCCTGTGCAGCAGGTCCTGTGACAGGATGGGAACTGAGGGTGCTTGAAATTTAAAAGGTAAAGACACCAGCACAAGGTGCCACTTTGCTTTTTCAGGAAGTGGTTTCCAAGTCACAAAGCTTCCCCCCCCCAGCCCCTCCTCCTACCACAACCTGAAAGCGTCTTGATTCTGTTTTCAAAACCACAAGGGACACCTCAGCGTTCAGCAAGTTCTGCCAGTGCAGCCCTTGGTGCCCCCGCCTCCCTGCCTGTCACCCTTGCTTTCATCCTCAGCCACGTCATTCTTCCACCGGGGACGGGAAATTGTTCCCATTTCTCCTGTCCTCCTCCGGTTACCTTTTCTCTAAGCTGTGCGGGACCCAGGCGAGGAGGCTGCGATCCTCTAGCAGCTCATAGGCAGCTCTGGTGACACGGGCAGCACTCTGTAATATCTCCAGAATGCGACTCTGAAACAGAAAATGCAGCGTGTTCTTTTACAGCCAAGACCTAATTCTCTAACTTAAAATGAGCAATTTGGCTGGTACCTGATCAACGCCCCAGGTAAAACGAACACCACTTGTTCTCAGCAAGTCCAGAGAAGGAAAGACATTCTCCCTTCAAAGCTTCACACCACAGGTGCTGCGCTGACAAGAAGTATTCAAGTAGCAAGACAATTTTCTCCTTTGCCCAAGGTTTTGGTACTTGAAATACCCAGGGTGGGTGCTCCCAAACCTGAGAGCTCCTGGCCCCTGAGTTTCCCTCCTGCTGAAGCACCGTTCAGGTAACAAATGTGCTGGCCGGGGAATAGAGACCCCAAAAAGAAAAGGCCCCGACTGCAGGAGCAAAACCACGGCACCCACGTGAGGCTCCTTGATGGCAGGAAGCTGTTCCAGTTTCAGGGCATAAGGATGGGACTGGTTTAGACACAAGCAACTCTTTCCCCCTCCCCACATACACCTAACCGGCAAGGAACAGATTTTCAAGAGGACCAAGGCAGAATCGGCTGTTCCTTTCTCTGTGGTACTTGAGATCTTGAAGCCCCACAAGCTTGTTGTGGTTTGGGGGTAGTTGGGAACTGCTCTTTTTGAACTCTTACCTGGGAGCCCTCGTCACACAAAGGACTGCTGAAAAGGGAAAAGAATCACCCGGGAAATCCTCTGGTAGACGTGAAGCTCATAGCAGTGTTTGCCACACAGCCCCTCCCCAGGAAACCTGAGCATCCACTCACGCTCTGCTTTGTGCTGGAAGCCACAAAGAAAAATACCACCGTCAGACATTCAGACATTTCCAAAGAATACCAGCCCCTAAGAGCAACAAAACCCCGCTTCCCTCTGACTGCCAGCTCAGGGCTTCCCCGAGCTGGTTCTGGACTTCTGCATTTCCATTCCTATCAAATTTAATCGCTGACGTCCCGTGGGAGCAGTCAGTCTGCAGCCCAAACATGCAGTGGAAATGGAGTTTTAGAAGTTGCTGTTTCTAAAACACTTCCGTTGAACTCAAAGTTACTAATCTGAACTCAAAGTTACTAATCTGAACTCAAAGTTACTAATCTGAACTCAAAGAGGAATTGCAGCTAGCCGGGGCAGAACAGTCTTTGCTTGTGCTCACAGAGCATACACAGCACAGCTCGTTGCGCCTTAGTACGGAGAAAGCAACAAAAACCCCAGAGAATTGACATTTTTAATTGCAATACGAAACATAAGAAAGGTGCTTCTAATTAACTGCCTGTGGGAGAATGAGGTTTCCTTGTATTTGTACGGCTGCTTTTAACACGTTTCTGAAGAATTCCTGGATTGCCTAAAATGGGACTCTTACCTCAAAACCAAAACTGGAGAAAAGCTGGAGGAAAGCCGGTATTCCGGCTCAGGTCCAAATACTGGTGTGACAGAAGGAATCTCTTCACCTTCATGTACATGTGCTCCTCTGTAAAGAGAAAAAGCTGGCACCGTGGAGGAGGACAGTGCTCCCAATCCACAAGCACGGGCGACAATTTGTGGAAGCCGCAGCGAGCGTGCAGGGCTCCCAGCGGGCGGAGCAGCCTGGGGGCGCCGTCCGGATCAAAACACCCAGAAACCTGCGAGAAAGAAACGGAACGGAAGCCGGCTAAAAGCCGTCCCTGCGCCGATGACTCCTTCCAGCAACTTGCTCACGAGGAGGCAGGGATTGATTTGCTACTCACCAGCCCATCTGGCCACGGCACGGGCAACACCGTAAAAAATCCCGCGCGGGCGGCGCCGGCGTCAGGGTGGGGAGCAGGAGGCAGAGCGGGATCCTGGTTTTTGCCGCCGTTTTTGCCGCCCAGTTGGGAAGGTCAAGCGAGTCCGCGACATGCCGGTCCCAAGATGGCGGCAGCGAGGGGCCGTCGGCGGAGAGAGGCGTTTTTGCCGATGCCTGTCGGCCCCCGCCGAAAAATCCGCACGCCGGCGCTGCTGCTGACCCCACAGCCCTCGTGCACGGCCCTGGAATCGCCGCGGAAAATCCCGCCGGGGCGCCGCGGCGTCGGGGTTTTTGCGCAGGCAGCACTGTAGACCGACCGGGGCTCCTCGATTTTCCCGCCCTTTTTGCCGCCATCATGAGAAGGTCAAGTGAGTCCGCGACACTCCGGCCGAGCCACTCCCAAGATGGCGGCCGCTGCAGCGCCTCCGCGGGGGGCTGCAGTACCGCGCTCTGGCCACAAGGAGGCGGCACTGCCGCTCGCCTTGGGGCCGCACGGGAAAAAAAAACAAAAACCAAAAAAACAAAAAAAAATAAAAAAAAAAACCAAAAAAAAAAAAAACCCACCAACAAAAACCCCCTGCCTTTAACCCAATAAGAACCCAAATTAAAAAAAAAAACCAAACTTCTCTTGTAAACTATATTTCAATCTATTTTATTTTTATACTTTTCATGTTTATATCCACATTTTGATTTAGAGTGTATATGGATGTATAATCATAACATTTATTCCTATTACTTATATTTTATTATATTTTATATTTTTACACATATCTCAATATATTGATGATATATTTCTACATGCAGATTGATATTTCTAAAAGGTTTATACTGTTTATAATAAAACCCTTCCTCTACCCAAGTAAAAAAAAAAAAAAAAATCCTTTCTTTTAAACCGTGTTGAATTTTTTAAAATTTATATTTTTCGCATTTATATTCAAATTTACATTTTAAATGTAGAGTGATGTATGGTGTTACTTATATTCTATTTCTTCCTATTACTTATTTTTATTTCTATATTATATTTTACAGATATCTTTATACATCGATTATATATTATCTGTATTTAGAATTATATCAAAATAAAATGTATATACATCTTTTTCTTTTCAAGAAAATTCCTGCCTTTAAGCAAACGAAACCTTAAAAAAGCCCTTTCTTCAAACGATCTTTAAATATTTACATATTTTCATAATTTTATTCACATTTGCATTTAGAGTGTATATTGACGTATTATATTAAAAAGATGTAATCTATATAATAATGCAACAAGATAGATAAATTATTATTTCTATTTTACGTCATCTATACGCCCATACATATATTTACTTACTTTTTAATTTTTATATAGATCTTAACGTATGTATGATGTATTTCTATACATAGACTTCTAGCTTTATTTTACAATTTTTGTAATAAAAACCCTGCCTACTACCAAATTAAATGAAACAAATTTATTTTAAACTATATTTGAATATTTCAGTATTTATGGTTTTGATATTTACGTTTATAAGAGCGTGTATATTGTATTACAATAAATTTTATATATACAATAAATACAAAATATTTTGTATTTAGACATAAAATATATTTGGATTATACTGTGTTATTATGAGACATACACAGTATTATATGTATTGTATTGATTTCTATGATTTTGGGGTTTTTTTGTACTTTATATTTCTATATATCTACACATATTAATGATACATTTTATGTTGATATTTTATATGGATTTAGTTTATAGCTATCATCTATGTTTACATGTATTTACACAAACATATAAAACACTCTCTATCAAACATTATAACATCTTGTGGTAAGAGATTATTTATGTTACATGTTCTCTTGATATGTATTCTCTTTGTATTTAAAACTGGAATTTTATATTCCCATTTTTATATTTCTGGATTTGTTTTCTTTCATTATAGTTATAATTTTGCATTTAAAATCCAATTCCTGAAACTAAAATGCCAATACAAACAGCATCCAATTCCCACCAATGCCGTCCAAAAATGCTAGAACGGCTCCACCGGCCAACCAACTACCAGCAAAAAAACCCCACACTACACTCTTTTCGCTAACAATTCTTATCACATCACACGAATGAAACAAAAATTTGTTCAAGCTCTATAGAAACCCACACAGCAAATCACAAAGACCACCAAAAAGAAGAAAAAAAAAAAAACAAAAAACAAACCAAACCCAACTAACATACTAAACTCCAAACCCTACAGCAGACCCTGAACGTTACTAAAACCCAAAAATAGAACCAAAACTCTACCTCTACGCTAACTCATAAAGAGAACCCAATACTCTATAAAATTAACTAAAAAAACCCACCAAACTCATTACCGATATAAAAAAATCTAAACCACAGAGAAACAAACAAATCACCACCCAAATAAAATAACTGCCTTAAAAAAATCTAGCATATAAATACCCATGTTCCCAAAAATAAAACGAATAAAAAACTGCAACCAAATAGATCAAACTACAAAAAAAAACAAAAAAAAAAAACCAAAAACCCAACAACTTAAATTAACAACAGCAAAAGTATTCCTAACTCAATAAACCCATAACGCCTCAAACCATCAAAACCAAAATACTACCTAGAAATAAACACGAAGCCAAAAGATAAGTGTAACCGTAAACAATATCTCCCAAATTCTCTGCAACAATAAAACATACACGACAATCAAAAAACCAAATGAATAAAACCTCTATAATACACTAAACAATAATGCAATCATCAATATTATAAAAACCTCACTAATGAACTACAGGACACTACCTCAAACCCACCAAAACAAACACTACAGCCTCTACGGCAAAAAAAGTCACCACAACCGAATTAAAAACCTACCCTCTACTTCATGCTACGACCCATAAAAACCACTGTAAACCTTAAAAAATATAATTTTAAATTATAATTTTTATCCAACCAACCAACCAACCAAACAAACAAAAAAAAACCCCAACCAAAATCCCACAAAAAAAAAAAAAAAAAAAAATCCAACAACAAAGCTCAATCGAAAAAACCCCTTGTCATCAGCACCTGAACCAAGAACCATGACATTCGAGAAGTACACCGTGTCCATTAGCATACACCTACTACGAACCAAACGAAACGATACAATCAATTCCTAAAAACCACCTCAAAACCGCCCCATCAAGGAACTTGGGAACATTGAAAGCCGCGCTCCCGGCACGAAAGCGGCTCCTCCGGCGGCTCCTCCGGCAGGCAGAGGCGGCGCCGCGCCGGGAGACCCCCGCCCGCTGCCCCCTCTGCCCGGCGGGGCCGGCACCGGGCCCGGGGCGCCCCGGCGGCGCCCGAGCCCCGCGCCCGGAGCGGACGGAGCGGCCGGCACCGGCCGGCACCGGCGCGGCGCCGCGCCGCCTCTCCCGCCCGCCGGCCCGGCAAAGCTCCCCTCGGCTCCGCACGCCTCGCAGCGGCGCGGCTCTGGCGGTCCCGCGGCAGCCCGGCCGCGCCAAACTCCCCTTCCCCCTCAGCAGCTCCCCGGGCCATGCCAGCAGCGCCCGCCACAGAACCTTTGGTGCCGGCCCAGGGGCAGAAGAAGCGCCCTCCAAGGCAGCGGCACACCCCGATTTCAACCCTTCAAACGCTGCGAGAGCTGCAGCTTCCTTCAGTTCAACCCCCGAAACCGACGCCACACTCAGGTGCTCGCCTCACTTCCTCGAGGGCAAATAAATGTGTTCTCCCCTTCCATTTCGTCCCCTAGAAGAGCAGAAAAGAAGGGGCTTTCCTCAAATGAAATCCCTCAGATTGTGGGAATCTTTAAAATCAGAGGGTTTGGGGAAAGCTGCAAAAAAAAGGCAGGCCTCACAAACAGCACAACTGCGGGTAGAGCTAAGCACTAGACATCAGATTTGTCAGCAGACAAATTATACAAGAAGTAGCAGTTAACTACAACTACAGCAATGGTCTGTGTATTAACGCCCCTCTAGAACAACTCCCTAAGCTACAGAAAAGTACATCTAGCGAGACACTAGGAAGTTCTAAGCTTGAGAATGGAGCCCCGTGCATTGTGTTTTAAGGCTTACAAGCAGGTATTGCACTCGAAATAAGCGAGCATTGTTTTAAAAAGCAAAGGTACGTGTGCTTACAGGGGTTAGACAGAACTACTGTCAATATGCTTGTGCTTCGTGTGACCGGTCCAAAAACTTTCCAGTAAATTCTAACATTAGGTTCTTGGTCTGCTGGCGGGGATGTGAGCTGCTGGCATCTTCCCACTGTCATAAGCATGTCATGAGAGTGATGCGAGAAAATTAAACAGCTCGAGACGCCTTCCTCAGCAGTCCCGCCCCGTTCGTGATTTCTACATAGACCCCCGGCCGGCGAGACAAATGATGGGAAAGGGGGATTTTACCTCAAGCCAAACCCTTTAAAAGGAGGGACAACAGGGCTGCCCCCTCCATTTAAACCTAAGGGTGATGAAAATGGAGGGGGGGGTTAACCTCAAATCGAACCCATCAAACGACAACAATATTTTCCCCCTTCCATTTAAAATAGAACCCAGGGGTTCCCTGCCACCCCTGGGATACCCCTAACACCCTGGAAAAGGCAGGTTTGCCTTCAGCCAATACCCTCAAAACCACAAGCGAAGAGGGATTGCCCACCTGTTCAGACAGGGTCAATAATGGAAAAGAAGTCGCTACCTTCAATTTGAATTGCTTTTGTCCTCAAAATCCTTTTTTTTTTTTTTTTTTTTTTTTTTTTTCCCCCCCTGGGAGCACCGTGGAGGGATTGGCAAGATGAAATTTAAAAGGGAAAGGAGAAATGTCCCCGCTACAAATACACATGGGCTCACCTGTTTGGCTGCTGCTTCTTCCCGGCACAAAGGTTTGTCCCTCGGCACCTCCTTGGAGCAATGCTCCAGGTATCCAAGTGATCCCCCAGACCCTGCTGTCTCAAGCTCTCACCGTCCTTCCAAGGACAGCCCCGGGAGCCCCCCAAAAGCTCCTCTTCTCCGGCAGCTCCATGCCAAAGTGAGCTGAGGCAAACCCCCTTAAAAGAGCCCCCGGCAGGAGCCGGCCCCTCCTCATCCTCACAGCTCACACCTGGGGCTGCTCGGGGTTTCTTTCCAAATGAATTCAGAGACAAATTCCTATTCTTACCAATAGCTACAAAAACGAAACACTTGACGGGATTTAGTATTCTACACACACCCCTCCCCGTGCATTTTGGGGCAGCTTTGGGTCCCTCTGGGGGACGGCACCCAGCGTGACCCCCCCTCGTTCGCCACCCACCTGCTCCTCCACCGCAGTGTGCCTCCCTCTCCGAGGGACCTTGGGGCGCCCCAAAGGACATCAGAGCCCCGCGTCTTCGCCCCCTTTTCCTGGCCCCCAAAGAAGGCACAGAACGAGTCCAACTGCCCTGCAGAGCAGCCCAGCACTTCCTTCAATCCCTCTCCACGTGTCCATCCCCCCCGAAAGGGACTCTGCCGCAACAAGAAAGCCCCCCGAAGGGTTGAAGCTCCTGCCCAGCCTCGCTGTCACAGGCGAGGGGCAGAAAGAGGGAGTGGCAGAGACGGCGGGGACGCGGCACGGACGGCACGGCACAGAGCGGGGGCCGCTCTCGGCGCGATGCCGGGAAAGCCCCGGGTCCGGCAGTGCCGGGCGGCGTTTGGCCGGCACGGGGGGATCCGCCGAGAGCCTCCGGCCCCGTGCGGGGACTCCTGCCAGGGCCCAGGGGCGCCGCGCCGGGGGGGTCTGCGGACAGAGAACAGGAATACGGGGAGAAAGAAGGAAGAAGGAGAGGCAGAGAGAGGGACAAGAGGGGGAGCCTCACAGAGCGCCCGCCGGGCTGCAGCCCGAGCCCGCCCCGGCCTGCTCGGGATGCCGCGCTCGGCGGAGCTCGGCTCGCTTCGGCTGAACTCGGCTCCTCGGCTCGCCTCGGCTTTTAGCCGCTAGACTCGGCTGGATTCGCCTCTTCGGCGCAGCTCGGCTCGGCTCGGCTGAACTCGGAGCCTCTCGGCTCGGCTCGGCTCGGCCCGGCTCGGCTCCCTTCGGCTCCCCGCCGCCGCCGCCTCCCGTTTCGCGCGCACAGCTCGGTGCTCGCCCGCTGCCGAGCCCCGCGGGCGGCCCGGCCCGGCCCGGCCCGGCCCGGCCGTCGCTCGGAACCCACCCCCCCCACCCCCCCACCGCAAGATTAGACCATGCAGGGTTTCTGTGTTAAACCCTTTTTGTCCTATAAGGAGAGAACTTCTCTCTACCTCCTTCGTCTCCTCATTTTTCGTCTTGGATTGCAAAATCAGAGTTACAAAAACCTCGTCAAGTACAAGACTTAGTAAGTAGTCCAGAAGGTAGTCCCGTCAATTGCATAACCTAAAGAAAACCTTATACTTACGGTTCCACAAAAAAGAAATCGGACCAGAGTCCTACTCACTGTGTCAAACCTTATTTAAAACACACAAAACCCCCAAAAGAAATAGTTCCACAACCAAAACAAAACCTACAAGTAACACCAACCAGAACCACACCTCCAAATACGCTGCTTATCAGCCACCAATCCTAAAAACCTATTTTCTACACACCTTGGTAGTACAGCTCTTCACAACTAACCTCATCCTTTACAAACACTAAATCGCAAACCAAAAAACTTACACGTGACGTCAACTCTTCAAAGAGCATTTAGACACTCATACCCCAAATGACAGTTCAACCACCAAAAGTAAAATTACCGAGATCATTACAAATAAATACCTGTCTAATATTTAGTTACAAAACAACCCCAAAACCACACAAAACCACAAAGAAGTTACCTCAAAACATCAAACCTACCTACCATTTAAAACAATTAACCCTACCAAGACCAAACATAACAAGAATACATTAAAAAAAAACCAAACAAACAAAAAAAAAAAAAAAAAAAAAACAAAAAAAAAAACAAAACAAAAAAAAAAAAACAACAAAAAAAACCACCCAACCACCAACCAAAAATACCCAATGACTCCAACACAAATTGACTTCTCATTATCAAAATAGTATGACCTTTTAATAACCTAATTCTATTGTCTATTGTTTCTACATCTCTTTTAACACCTAAAAGAACTACAACTCACACTTGAACCACAGTAAATAAACTTACTTATTAACTAACCAAATGAAACAATAACACATCTGTACCTTTACATAAATTGCTGCCAAATATAAACATCTTTAAACATACTACTTTGCCAAATAAAACAACTGTTAATTTTTTATTCTTAACACACAATCATAAATAGAAAACATGTTTTAAAGTATACAAATCGACGAAATCACAAGAAATCAATTTACAAAAACATTACAAAATGGTTTTAGAAATTAATCAATTACGCAGAAATAAAAAATAAGCCCATCATATTTTCAAAAATTAAAACATCACTAAATAACTTAAATCATTATTAAAAACTAAAAGACTCATTTTATTATTAACTATAATTATTACTTTCCATCTCCCCTACCTACTTCATTTTTTACATGGAACTCTACAAAAATCCTTAACAAGTATATTTATAACTTAAATTCAAAAACATATACATATATATATATATATATATAAAAAAAAACATACTTAACAAATAATCCACATACCAAACATCTAAACGAATAAAAAAAAACCCTAATAAAATACTAAGATATTCATAACAAAAAAAGCCAAACTCATTAACATAAAAACCAATATAAACACATGGAAATACCTACAATTAAAAAATACATACCTGAATAAACAATATTCGTACCTTAATAATTCACTATAAACTCTTACCAATTAATGACTAACATTAATTACTTGATACCAATAAAATACAAGGAACTGTTACTTTACCCAATAAATGTAATAAACTATTATAATGTAACTAATAACTTTAAATCACACTTTATGAAAAACATAAAACATTAAAGCAAGGTATCCTAACAAAAAAAATCCCGTTATTATCACTACACAGAAAAAAAATTAAAAAAAAAAAAAATATATCTACAAATATCTATATACAGGTAGATAGATAGATATATCCATCTCAACAGCACTGTCTGGGATTGATTCTTGTTTTCTCTCTTGTCTCCTAAATTTATTAGCCATAGAGTATGGAGTAAGGAAATCATTTTATTTATCACCTTGTTCTCCAGAAACCTGAAAAACCAAATAAAACAAAACAAAACAAAGGGGAAAAAAAGAAAAAAAAAAAGAAAACCACATTTGAAAGGCAGATCCTCACCAGCAGCTGGTCCATCTCCTACAGGGGACCATATTCTAGTGCACTTTTGGTGCACTTGCCTGAACTTGGCGTGGCAGAAGAGATTATTTTTGTGAGGGAGAGAGGCGAGGGGAGGAGAAAGAATGTTCTAGACAGCTCAAATCCATTACTGTGCCACTTCCTGTGCAGCAGGTCCTGTGACAGGATGGGAACTGAGGGTGCTTGAAATTTAAAAGGTAAAGACACCAGCACAAGGTGCCACTTTGCTTTTTCAGGAAGTGGTTTCCAAGTCACAAAGCTTCCCCCCCCCAGCCCCTCCTCCTACCACAACCTGAAAGCGTCTTGATTCTGTTTTCAAAACCACAAGGGACACCTCAGCGTTCAGCAAGTTCTGCCAGTGCAGCCCTTGGTGCCCCCGCCTCCCTGCCTGTCACCCTTGCTTTCATCCTCAGCCACGTCATTCTTCCACCGGGGACGGGAAATTGTTCCCATTTCTCCTGTCCTCCTCCGGTTACCTTTTCTCTAAGCTGTGCGGGACCCAGGCGAGGAGGCTGCGATCCTCTAGCAGCTCATAGGCAGCTCTGGTGACACGGGCAGCACTCTGTAATATCTCCAGAATGCGACTCTGAAACAGAAAATGCAGCGTGTTCTTTTACAGCCAAGACCTAATTCTCTAACTTAAAATGAGCAATTTGGCTGGTACCTGATCAACGCCCCAGGTAAAACGAACACCACTTGTTCTCAGCAAGTCCAGAGAAGGAAAGACATTCTCCCTTCAAAGCTTCACACCACAGGTGCTGCGCTGACAAGAAGTATTCAAGTAGCAAGACAATTTTCTCCTTTGCCCAAGGTTTTGGTACTTGAAATACCCAGGGTGGGTGCTCCCAAACCTGAGAGCTCCTGGCCCCTGAGTTTCCCTCCTGCTGAAGCACCGTTCAGGTAACAAATGTGCTGGCCGGGGAATAGAGACCCCAAAAAGAAAAGGCCCCGACTGCAGGAGCAAAACCACGGCACCCACGTGAGGCTCCTTGATGGCAGGAAGCTGTTCCAGTTTCAGGGCATAAGGATGGGACTGGTTTAGACACAAGCAACTCTTTCCCCCTCCCCACATACACCTAACCGGCAAGGAACAGATTTTCAAGAGGACCAAGGCAGAATCGGCTGTTCCTTTCTCTGTGGTACTTGAGATCTTGAAGCCCCACAAGCTTGTTGTGGTTTGGGGGTAGTTGGGAACTGCTCTTTTTGAACTCTTACCTGGGAGCCCTCGTCACACAAAGGACTGCTGAAAAGGGAAAAGAATCACCCGGGAAATCCTCTGGTAGACGTGAAGCTCATAGCAGTGTTTGCCACACAGCCCCTCCCCAGGAAACCTGAGCATCCACTCACGCTCTGCTTTGTGCTGGAAGCCACAAAGAAAAATACCACCGTCAGACATTCAGACATTTCCAAAGAATACCAGCCCCTAAGAGCAACAAAACCCCGCTTCCCTCTGACTGCCAGCTCAGGGCTTCCCCGAGCTGGTTCTGGACTTCTGCATTTCCATTCCTATCAAATTTAATCGCTGACGTCCCGTGGGAGCAGTCAGTCTGCAGCCCAAACATGCAGTGGAAATGGAGTTTTAGAAGTTGCTGTTTCTAAAACACTTCCGTTGAACTCAAAGTTACTAATCTGAACTCAAAGTTACTAATCTGAACTCAAAGTTACTAATCTGAACTCAAAGAGGAATTGCAGCTAGCCGGGGCAGAACAGTCTTTGCTTGTGCTCACAGAGCATACACAGCACAGCTCGTTGCGCCTTAGTACGGAGAAAGCAACAAAAACCCCAGAGAATTGACATTTTTAATTGCAATACGAAACATAAGAAAGGTGCTTCTAATTAACTGCCTGTGGGAGAATGAGGTTTCCTTGTATTTGTACGGCTGCTTTTAACACGTTTCTGAAGAATTCCTGGATTGCCTAAAATGGGACTCTTACCTCAAAACCAAAACTGGAGAAAAGCTGGAGGAAAGCCGGTATTCCGGCTCAGGTCCAAATACTGGTGTGACAGAAGGAATCTCTTCACCTTCATGTACATGTGCTCCTCTGTAAAGAGAAAAAGCTGGCACCGTGGAGGAGGACAGTGCTCCCAATCCACAAGCACGGGCGACAATTTGTGGAAGCCGCAGCGAGCGTGCAGGGCTCCCAGCGGGCGGAGCAGCCTGGGGGTGCCGTCCGGATCAAAACACCCAGAAACCTGCGAGAAAGAAACGGAACGGAAGCCGGCTAAAAGCCGTCCCTGCGCCGATGACTCCTTCCAGCAACTTGCTCACGAGGAGGCAGGGATTGATTCGCTACTCACCAGCCCATCTGGCCACGGCACGGGCAACACCGTAAAAAATCCCGCGCGGGCGGCGCCGGCGTCAGGGTGGGGAGCAGGAGGCAGAGCGGGATCCTGGTTTTTGCCGCCGTTTTTGCCGCCCAGTTGGGAAGGTCAAGCGAGTCCGCGACATGCCGGTCCCAAGATGGCGGCAGCGAGGGGCCGTCGGCGGAGAGAGGCGTTTTTGCCGATGCCTGTCGGCCCCCGCCGAAAAATCCGCACGCCGGCGCTGCTGCTGACCCCACAGCCCTCGTGCACGGCCCTGGAATCGCCGCGGAAAATCCCGCCGGGGCGCCGCGGCGTCGGGGTTTTTGCGCAGGCAGCACTGTAGACCGACCGGGGCTCCTCGATTTTCCCGCCCTTTTTGCCGCCATCATGAGAAGGTCAAGTGAGTCCGCGACACTCCGGCCGAGCCACTCCCAAGATGGCGGCCGCTGCAGCGCCTCCGCGGGGGGCTGCAGTACCGCGCTCTGGCCACAAGGAGGCGGCACTGCCGCTCGCCTTGGGGACGCACGGGAAAAAAAAACCAAAAACCAAAAAACCAAAAAAAAAAAAAAAAAAAACAAACAAAAAAAAAAAACAAACGAACAAACAAAAAAAAAAACACCAACAAAAACCCCCTGCCTTTAACCCAATAAGAACCCAAATTAAAAAAAAAACAAACTTCTCTTGTAAACTATATTTCAATCTATTTTATTTTTATACTTTTCATGTTTATATCCACATTTTGATTTAGAGTGTATATGGATGTATAATCATAACATTTATTCCTATTACTTATATTTTATTATATTTTATATTTTTACACATATCTCAATATATTGATGATATATTTCTACATGCAGATTGATATTTCTAAAAGGTTTATACTGTTTATAATAAAACCCTTCCTCTACCCAAGTAAAAAAAAAAAAAAAAAATCCTTTCTTTTAAACCGTGTTGAATTTTTTAAAATTTATATTTTTCGCACTTATATTCAAATTTACATTTTAAATGTAGAGTGATGTATGGTGTTACTTATATTCTATTTCTTCCTATTACTTATTTTTATTTCTATATTATATTTTACAGATATCTTTATACATCGATTATATATTATCTGTATTTAGAATTATATCAAAATAAAATGTATATACATCTTTTTCTTTTCAAGAAAATTCCTGCCTTTAAGCAAACGAAACCTTAAAAAAGCCCTTTCTTCAAACGATCTTTAAATATTTACATATTTTCATAATTTTATTCACATTTGCATTTAGAGTGTATATTGACGTATTATATTAAAAAGATGTAATCTATATAATAATGCAACAAGATAGATAAATTATTATTTCTATTTTACGTCATCTATACGCCCATACATATATTTACTTACTTTTTAATTTTTATATAGATCTTAACGTATGTATGATGTATTTCTATACATAGACTTCTAGCTTTATTTTATAATTTTTGTAATAAAAACCCTGCCTACTACCAAATTAAATGAAACAAATTTATTTTAAACTATATTTGAATATTTCAGTATTTATGGTTTTGATATTTACGTTTATAAGAGCGTGTATATTGTATTACAATAAATTTTATATATACAATAAATACAAAATATTTTGTATTTAGACATAAAATATATTTGGATTATACTGTGTTATTATGAGACATACACAGTATTATATGTATTGTATTGATTTCTATGATTTTGGGGTTTTTTTGTACTTTATATTTCTATATATCTACACATATTAATGATACATTTTATGTTGATATTTTATATGGATTTAGTTTATAGCTATCATCTATGTTTACATGTATTTACACAAACATATAAAACACTCTCTATCAAACATTATAACATCTTGTGGTAAGAGATTATTTATGTTACATGTTCTCTTGATATGTATTCTCTTTGTATTTAAAACTGGAATTTTATATTCCCATTTTTATATTTCTGGATTTGTTTTCTTTCATTATAGTTATAATTTTGCATTTAAAATCCAATTCCTGAAACTAAAATGCCAATACAAACAGCATCCAATTCCCACCAATGCCGTCCAAAAATGCTAGAACGGCTCCACCGGCCAACCAACCACCAGCAAAAAAACCCCACACTACACTCTTTTCGCTAACAATTCTTATCACATCACACGAATGAAACAAAAATTTGTTCAAGCTCTATAGAAACCCACACAGCAAATCACAAAGACCACCAAAAAGAAGAAAAAAAAAAAACAAAAAACAAACCAAACCCAACTAACATACTAAACTCCAAACCCTACAGCAGACCCTGAACGTTACTAAAACCCAAAAATAGAACCAAAACTCTACCTCTACGCTAACTCATAAAGAGAACCCAATACTCTATAAAATTAACTAAAAAAAACCCACCAAACTCATTACCGATATAAAAAAATCTAAACCACAGAGAAACAAACAAATCACCACCCAAATAAAATAACTGCCTTTAAAAAATCTAGCATATAAATACCCATGTTCCCAAAAATAAAACGAATAAAAAAATGCAACCAAATAGATCAAACTACAAAAAAAACAAAAAAAAACCCAAAAACCCAACAACTTAAATTAACAACAGCAAAAGTATTCCTAACTCAATAAACCCATAACGCCTCAAACCATCAAAACCAAAATACTACCTAGAAATAAACACGAAGCCAAAAGATAAGTGTAACCGTAAACAATATCTCCCAAATTCTCTGCAACAATAAAACATACACGACAATCAAAAAACCAAATGAATAAAACCTCTATAATACACTAAACAATAATGCAATCATCAATATTATAAAAACCTCACTAATGAACTACAGGACACTACCTCAAACCCACCAAAACAAACACTACAGCCTCTACGGCAAAAAAAGTCACCACAACCGAATTAAAAACCTACCCTCTACTTCATGCTACGACCCATAAAAACCACTGTAAACCTTAAAAAATATAATTTTAAATTATAATTTTTATCCAACCAACCAACCAACCAAACAAACAAAAAAAAAAACCCCAACCAAAATCCCACAAAAAAAAAAAAAAAAAAAAAATCCAACAACAAAGCTCAATCGAAAAAACCCCTTGTCATCAGCACCTGAACCAAGAACCATGACATTCGAGAAGTACACCGTGTCCATTAGCATACACCTACTACGAACCAAACGAAACGATACAATCAATTCCTAAAAACCACCTCAAAACCGCCCCATCAAGGAACTTGGGAACATTGAAAGCCGCGCTCCCGGCACGAAAGCGGCTCCTCCGGCAGGCAGAGGCGGCGCCGCGCCGGGAGACCCCCGCCCGCTGCCCCCTCTGCCCGGCGGGGCCGGCACCGGGCCCGGGGCGCCCCGGCGGCGCCCGAGCCCCGCGCCCGGAGCGGACGGAGCGGCCGGCACCGGCCGGCACCGGCGCAGCGCCGCGCCGCCTCTCCCGCCCGCCGGCCCGGCAAAGCTCCCCTCGGCTCCGCACGCCTCGCAGCGGCGCGGCTCTGGCGGTCCCGCGGCAGCCCGGCCGCGCCAAACTCCCCTTCCCCCTCAGCAGCTCCCCGGGCCATGCCAGCAGCGCCCGCCACAGAACCTTTGGTGCCGGCCCAGGGGCAGAAGAAGCGCCCTCCAAGGCAGCGGCACACCCCGATTTCAACCCTTCAAACGCTGCGAGAGCTGCAGCTTCCTTCAGTTCAACCCCCGAAACCGACGCCACACTCAGGTGCTCGCCTCACTTCCTCGAGGGCAAATAAATGTGTTCTCCCCTTCCATTTCGTCCCCTAGAAGAGCAGAAAAGAAGGGGCTTTCCTCAAATGAAATCCCTCAGATTGTGGGAATCTTTAAAATCAGAGGGTTTGGGGAAAGCTGCAAAAAAAAGGCAGGCCTCACAAACAGCACAACTGCGGGTAGAGCTAAGCACTAGACATCAGATTTGTCAGCAGACAAATTATACAAGAAGAAGCAGTTAACTACAACTAGAGCAATGGTCTGTGTATTAACGCCCCTCTAGAACAACTCCCTAAGCTACAGAAAAGTACATCTAGCGAGACACTAGGAAGTTCTAAGCTTGAGAATGGAGCCCCGTGCATTGTGTTTTAAGGCTTACAAGCAGGTATTGCACTCGAAATAAGCGAGCATTGTTTTAAAAAGCAAAGGTACGTGTGCTTACAGGGGTTAGACAGAACTACTGTCAATATGCTTGTGCTTCGTGTGACCGGTCCAAAAACTTTCCAGTAAATTCTAACATTAGGTTCTTGGTCTGCTGGCGGGGATGTGAGCTGCTGGCATCTTCCCACTGTCATAAGCATGTCATGAGAGTGATGCGAGAAAATTAAACAGCTCGAGACGCCTTCCTCAGCAGTCCCGCCCCGTTCGTGATTTCTACATAGACCCCCGGCCGGCGAGACAAATGATGGGAAAGGGGGATTTTACCTCAAGCCAAACCCTTTAAAAGGAGGGACAACAGGGCTGCCCCCTCCATTTAAACCTAAGGGTGATGAAAATGGAGGGGGGGGTTAACCTCAAATCGAACCCATCAAACGACAACAATATTTTCCCCCTTCCATTTAAAATAGAACCCAGGGGTTCCCTGCCACCCCTGGGATACCCCTAACACCCTGGAAAAGGCAGGTTTGCCTTCAGCCAATATCCTCAAAACCACAAGCGAAGAGGGATTGCCCACCTGTTCAGACAGGGTCAATAATGGAAAAGAAGTCGCTACCTTCAATTTGAATTGCTTTTGTCCTCAAAATCCTTTTTTTTTTTTTTTTTTTTTTTTTTTTTTTTCCTGGGAGCACCGTGGAGGGATTGGCAAAATGAAATTTAAAAGGGAAAGGAGAAATGTCCCCGCTACAAATACACATGGGCTCACCTGTTTGGCTGCTGCTTCTTCCCGGCACAAAGGTTTGTCCCTCGGCACCTCCTTGGAGCAATGCTCCAGGTATCCAAGTGATCCCCCAGACCCTGCTGTCTCAAGCTCTCACCGTCCTTCCAAGGACAGCCCCGGGAGCCCCCCAAAAGCTCCTCTTCTCCGGCAGCTCCATGCCAAAGTGAGCTGAGGCAAACCCCCTTAAAAGAGCCCCCGGCAGGAGCCGGCCCCTCCTCATCCTCACAGCTCACACCTGGGGCTGCTCGGGGTTTCTTTCCAAATGACTTCAGAGACAAATTCCTATTCTTACCAATAGCTACAAAAACGAAACACTTGACGGGATTTAGTATTCTACACACACCCCTCCCCGTGCATTTTGGGGCAGCTTTGGGTCCCTCTGGGGGACGGCACCCAGCGTGACCCCCCCTCGTTCGCCACCCACCTGCTCCTCCACCGCAGTGTGCCTCCCTCTCCGAGGGACCTTGGGGCGCCCCAAAGGACATCAGAGCCCCGCGTCTTCGCCCCCTTTTCCTGGCCCCCAAAGAAGGCACAGAACGAGTCCAACTGCCCTGCAGAGCAGCCCAGCACTTCCTTCAATCCCTCTCCACGTGTCCATCCCCCCCGAAAGGGACTCTGCCGCAACAAGAAAGCCCCCCGAAGGGTTGAAGCTCCTGCCCAGCCTCGCTGTCACAGGCGAGGGGCAGAAAGAGGGAGTGGCAGAGACGGCGGGGACGCGGCACGGACGGCACGGCACAGAGCGGGGGCCGCTCTCGGCGCGATGCCGGGAAAGCCCCGGGTCCGGCAGTGCCGGGCGGCGTTTGGCCGGCACGGGGGGATCCGCCGAGAGCCTCCGGCCCCGTGCGGGGACTCCTGCCAGGGCCCAGGGGCGCCGCGCCGGGGGGGTCTGCGGA